>NC_057797.1:627420285-627621209 GCF_018294505.1 Triticum aestivum
GGTGTACTCGTATTGGCCATAACGAGTAACAAAGGCCGTTTTAGGAATGTCCCCATTTCTGATTTTGATTTGATGGTAGCCCAACCTCAAATCCATCTTGGAGAAGACTGAGGATCCAGCGAGCTGATCGTACAGGTCGTTGATCCTGGGAAGCGGATATTTGTTCTTGATTGTGACCAAATTGACAGGTCGGTAATCTACAACCATCCGGTCCGTACCATCCTTCTTCTTGACGAAGAGAACGGGGCAAGCCCACGGAGATGAACTAGGTCGGATGAAACCCTTTTTCAAGGACTCATCGAGTTGTTTCTTAAGCTCGGCTAGTTCTAGGGGTGCCATCTTATAAGGTCTTCTAGCAATCGGAACGGTTCCTGGAATGAGGTCTATTACGAACTCAACATCCCTGTTAGGTGGAACACCTGGCAATTCCTCTGGAAAGACATCCGGGAAGTCACAGACTACCGGCACGTCCTCAAGGTCTGGCAAAGGGCTGGAGTTAAGAGAATATAATTGTCGCTTGGCTATTCGGGTCAAGACATTGACTATCTTCCCCGAAGGATGGGTGAGTTGAACAGTCCTAGAGGAGCAATCAATTTTGGCTTGATGAGCTGACATCCAGTCCATACCCAAAATGATATTAATATCTGAAGATTTAAGGGCTATCAAAGATGCGAGAAAGACAAGTCTGTCGACTTGGATTTCATTTCCATGGCTTACTCTAGAGGTTTGCCATTTGGATCCCGGAGTTTGAATTACCATAGAGATTGGCATATCACCGAATGCGACGTTATGCAAGCGAGCATAGTTTTCAGATATAAAAGAATGAGAGGCTCCTGTATCGAAAAGAACAGATGCCGGGTGGCAATTAACAAGAAGCGTACCGAGAACGACGTTGGGATCCTCTTGAGCTTCTTCGGCAGAGATACAGTTGACATGGCCACGTGAAGCGGTGACCGGCTTGGCGTGGAATATTTTTCCTGTCGGCTTGCCACGGCCAACAGCTTTAGCAGACTGGTTGGGGTTGGTCTGGGGGCACTCACGCATATAGTGACCAGATTCCCCACACTTGAAACAAGTCACGGAACTGGTACGTGGAGGAGCATTGTTAGTTGGACCCCCATAGGGCTTGGCTGGAGCAGACTGTTGAACGGGGCGAGGCGCCTGGAAGGATGGCCTCGGTGTAAACCTGGGTGGCAGGGCGGTGTTGGGTACCCACACGCGGCGCTTCTGAGGACCAGCACCGGATGAGGAACCCATGTCACGGCCATGCTTGCGTGTTGCGTCATAGTCAGTCTGACCAGTTTCAGCACTGATGGCTTTGTTGACAAGTTTCTGAAAAGATGTGCACTCATGCAGACGGAGGTCGCGGCGAAGCTCAGGACTAAGGCCCTTACGGAACCTTGCTTGCTTCTTGGCATCGGTAGACACTTCCTCAGTTGCATATCGTGCGAGATTACCAAACTCCCTGCTGTAAACATCCACAGAAAGTCGGCCTTGGGTGAAACTGCAAAATTCTTCACGTTTACGGTCCATGAGACCCTCCGGAATGTGATGTTCACGGAAAGCCTCGCTGAATTCAGCCCAAGTAGTGACATGGCCCGCTGGGCGCATAGCTCCAAAATTCTCCCACCATAGACTGGCGGGGCCTTCAAGATGATATGCAGCAAAGGTGACCTTGTCAGCCTCCGCTACCAGCGCGGAACGCAGTTTGTGAGCAATACTGCGAAGCCAGTCATCAGCGTCGAGAGGCTCGACGGAGTGGTGGAACGTGGGTGGATGTAATTTGATAAAATCACTGAGTGACACCACGTTAGCCCTCTGATTGTGTGCTGTATTCTGTTCAATACGCTCCAACAAACGGTTGGTCTCCCGCTTGTTTCTCTCAGCTTCCATCATAACCTCGGCTAGTGAAGGAGGATGAGGCAGATTTTCATTCCTGCCTTCACTGCCTTCGGCCTGCTCTTGAGAAGCAGGGTTAGCGCGCGTGTTGACCATCCTAGGTAAACAAGACAATGATTTAGTCAGGATGACAAGATTCCAACATAGGATAAAAATGTAAGGAATAACTCAAAATGCAAGATGATCATCCGTATGACATGGTAGACACAGAAGCTGCTTCTTTATTCCATCGTCATACACACCATACAGGGTTTAGTACAAGACCAAACAAAGTACTATTACGGTGAAAAGAGGATTACATCTCATCGGAGGCATTCCAAGCTCCTATACATTATTTTTCTACACCTCCGGAAAGAGTACAAACTAGGTCATATCCCACGAGTCACGCGGGACGATAGACGACACAGCTAGTGCGAACTAGTGATACTATCGCTAACTCAGACCGATCCGTAGTAGTCCTCGTAGAAGTCACCTCCATAGCCTGGAAGCTCAACATGATCATCCGGAAACAGACGATCTCGCGGAGCTTGTGGACCATAGGGGCTAGGATGAGGTCTTGGACCAACAGACGGTGGCCTGCGGGGACCGCGAGGTGGGGTGATGCCTCCTACATCACGCCAAACCATCACGTCCGGCAGAGCAGATCTCACAGGATAGAGATCGCGCATATCCGAATATCCAGCTTGCACCGCCGGTGCGAACCGAGTCAAAGTGGCCCAGTGGTCAGCACGGGTATTGAAGAGCTCTAACCTTAAGGCCCGATTTTCACGGTCCTTATCCTCGAGCATCTCAGCAGTGGTGCGAGTCCGTGAATCCTCCTGAGTGGGGTCAGCATAGATAGCTTGGAGATACCCTTGTGCTCCCGGAAGTGATCCTGGCATATACCGGAAATCAGAGTCCCGAAATAAACCAGATCTGACTCGCATAATGGTCATCATAGAGTAGGCGGCGTCCTGCACAACCATCTCAATAGTAACCCCGAGTCCATAGGAGCAGTGAAGAGGCTCGGTGGATCCAGGATAAGATGGAAATATCCTGACAGTGCAGAGATACTGGCTTTGATTAAAGTCTCGGAATTGCTCTTCGACCGTGTACTCAGGATACCAACGGTATCCAGCCTCAGTCATTACCCTGACCAACTTGGCAGTATGGCCGGGTACGTCTAGGCATCGAGTCAGGCGAACCACTTGATTGAGGTCGCGAGTGGCCATCTGAAAGCATAATCATAATGCAAAGGCATTAGAATTTCTAGCAAAATTTCGGCAGCATAACAGCTGGAAATGCTCAAGAAGGATTTGAGACATTTGACAAAGGATTTCGTACACACTCAACATCATCATATCAAAGTTCTGAATCCATTCTAACAACATAATGTGGTAGTAGAACTGAACTAGGCTTGTATCCATCAAACTTATAAGGTACTACTGATTAGTAACACGTGATCCTGATAGAGAGAACAGATCCTAATTCCTTAACCCCCGGTAGAAGAGTGGACTGACTCAGATCAGAATGTCATAAGATAGAGAAGTAAAAGAGCCTTACGTTCCAACCCACAAACAATTCCCCTACATATAACTAAAGAATTTCTAGACTCAACATCGACCAGTTTGGCTTGGAGAACCTACAGGCAGTCCGGCTCTGATGCCAACGCTGTCAGGACCCCGACTCGATGTCACATTGATCTAGCCGGTAACACTTCATATCAGTTTGCGGCCTCACGCACGGTGTTCCCACGGGTGTCGCCTTACCTTTGCCCGGGACTGTTTGCGCCTTTTGGCTCACGTATATGATAGTGTCGCTAGCATCCATATGATAAAGAGCCCGGGCTGACATGACTAGTCGTAAACCCAAAGTGGCACAGACTTACAGGGACAGGCATCCATGACCCAGCTTCGAACGTGTCGGTCATCAGCAAGTGGGTCCGGGATGTAGCACTGGGCTAGCAGGACTCCGGTAAACCGGGCTGTAGCGGGCTAACAGGACTCCGGTACTCAAAGCGTGACATTTCCCCGAAGGGACAGACACAGGAACGAAGAAGGACACATGCCGGCCAGCCTAAGTGTTCCAGAGCAGTAGCAAGCTACCATGGCTCAGCGGTAACACTAGGAGACATTTCCCGGTAAGAGAGGCTACTAAAGATAAACAACTAGATAGTCAGATCCCACACATACCAAGCATTTCAATCATACACACAATATGCTCGATATGTGCAAATACAACGAAGCATCACAACATGACTCTACGACACAAGTACTTTATTTAAGGCTCAGGGAGCCATACATATCATACACACAGGTACGGGTCTCATGACCCAACATACAAGTCATACAGTCATACAAGCCAACAGCGGAAGTACTTTGTCTGGGTACAGACAGCTAGTAAAATAAAAGAGGCTTGGAAGCCTAACTATACTACGTGGTCCATCACAAGCTCAGGGTCACCACCTGGGTCTTTAGCCTACTCGTTGATGTCAACGTCTACATAGAACCCATCAGAAGGGGTTGCAGCGTCTTCTGTAAAAATGTAGATTATAGCAACATGAGTACAAAGGTACTCAGCAAGACTTACATCAGATCCTACATACATGCATAGTATCAAGAAGGGTTGGTGGAGTTATTGCAGCAAGCCAGCTTTGACTCTTGGCTAGACTATCCTACGATACTCCAACTTGAAATGTTTTGCGCACACGAGTCCACTACTCACCACTTCAATACACTACCGAGGATCCACCTCCGTCTTCCTACGGAAGAGCCATCCTCGGCACTCACACTTATCTTGAGGCTTTTAATAGTATCCATTTACTTGTCTATGAACTGTATAGGCAACCAAGTAGTCCTTTACCGCGGACGCGGCTATTCGAATAGATCATGTTAACCCTGCAGGGGTGTACTTCTTCATACATGTTTCCACCACTTAGCGTCTGCACACGACATGTGCTCGGCAGACTTCAAGCGAAAGCCGACGTGGGTGTAGACCACGACCTACCTAAACACTTAAGCCTCTAGTCCAGGTTTATCGCCTATTCAGGTTCCATCCGCAGGGAGTCCGGCCGAGGTTTCCCATACGGCCCCGAACGATGTGAACAGGGTTCCCGAGATACCTAACGGGTATTCGGTACACCGTGCCACGTACCTACCGCATCACAGCCCACCCCTACGGTCAGCGCTGTCCACGGCCTCCAGTAGGCTACAAACACTAGAAACTACTTGCAACTCCTGGACAGAGAGCTAGGGTGAATAAGAAGTCGAGCGGGGTCATATTTCAGGGCCCAATGCATGGTAGTAGCTGTATCTTAAATCACACATACAGATCTCAGTGCTTAAGATCGGCTTCAATGAAACAACCCACCATGTACTCCTACATGGCCTCTCATCGATACCTTTACCAAATCGTGTTCACCACACCACTCTCATTTCCGACATAATCATTTCACTCTAGCCATCACCCAGATGAACCAGACCTGACACAACTCTAAGCATAGCAGGCATAGCAAGGTAGGAACAACACATACATATGGCTCAATCAACTCCTACACATGCTAGTGGGTTTCATCTAGTTACTGTGGCAATGACAGGTCATGCAGAGGAAATGGGTTCAACTACCATAGCACACAGCAGTTTGAAACGCGTTGTCTTAATGCAGTAAAAGAGAGCAGGAGCGAGAACACGGGATTGTATCGATATGATCAAATGGTTGGTTGCTTGCCTGATGGTTCGATGCACTGATACGGTTCTTCGTTAGGGTAAACACGGTACTCCTCGGAGGCAGAACCTGTCGCAAAGGACACCGATACACAACCATCACCAAACAATGTGCAACAATATGATGCATGCATGAAACATGGCAATATGAGTGTGTTGGGCTAATGCAACTAAAACCAGAAGGGTTTGAACAAATTTGAATCAAGGATTCAAATTTCAAATTCAAATATGGCCTTTTAAAGTGCTTTTCCTTGTTCTGCTTAAAACATCAATTTAACTTGTTTGATCATGCATGAAAATAGTACAGATGGATAGATTGGATTTTTCTGATCATTTTTCATATATAATTTGCCCAATTTGGAGTTACAGAATAAAAGTTATGAATTTTTGAAGTTTAAATAATATTCTGGAATTTCCTGATTTAAATTAAATCCAGAAATTATAATTATTGCGCCAGCATGATGTCAGCATGACGTCAGTGGTCAACTGCGGCTGGCTGAGGTCAAACCTGACGTGTGGGGCCCACACATCAGTGACAGGGGGTTGAATAGGGTTAGTTTAATCCTAATTAGGGGTTAGTGGCGCTGGGGCCCACTGGTCAGTGTCAGGGGGTTAACTAACAGTGGTTAGCGCTAATGATGTCCACCTGGCCGACGGGGCCCACGCGTCAGTGACCCTGGGGGGGTCAAACCCCAGGTCGGACAAGTCAAACCCCACCGGCGACATGACGCCGGCGAGGTCCGAGATGGCGGCGTGATGCGGGATCGCGCTACAGGGCACGGGCGAGGCTGTGCTTGGGCTCGTTGGAGAGCCCTTAGTCCCGCGCGTCGAACGGTGGTGGTGGCCGAGCCTGGGGTGGCCGGTACCGTCGACGGCGAGCTCGTGAGCGGCGGCCGGAGTTCGGGTGCGGTCGGAGTCGGCGTTGCAGGGTGTTTGGGGAGGCGTTGGTGCGTGCTGCGTGCTCCTAGTGAGGCGTGGAGCACGATAGTGTGCTCGGTTGGGTGCTACGGTGACCGTGGCCACGACGGCGACATCGCCGGCGGCGTGGAGCTCTCGGCCAAGGTGGGGCTAAGGCCTAGAGGTCGAAAGAGACCAGGGGAGAAGGGGGAAACGACTCGGGGGCTCACCGTGGTTGCAGTGGGCGTCGAAGCGGGCTCGGAGACGCGCTGGAGACGGCGAATTCGACGGCGATGATGGTCGGAGCCCGAAGGGGGGAACGGCGACGTGGCGGCGATGCAGGGCTTCCGGAGGCCCGTGGAGCGGTGGGGAGGAAGAGGGGGTTGTGGCGGAGCTTCTGAGCTAGTCGGGGGAGCGAGGGGTGGCCGGAGACGGCTGCTATGGCGAACGGCGGCGATGGTGATGTTCGGCCGTGTGAGAGAGAGAGCGAGGGAGAGGAGGGAAGAGCCGAGGGCGAGTGAGAGAGAGCAGGGGGGAGGCGTGGCGTCGTCCGGGGCATCGAGCGAGGAGGGGAGGGCAGGCAAGCAGGGAAAGAGGTGGCGTGGCGCGGTGGCGCGCGCGCGCGCCGGCCACACTCCCCTCCCTCTGTCGAGGACGAAGACGACAGAGGAGGGAGGTGGGCTGGGCCGGCTGCTGGCTGGGCCGGCCAGCTGGCTGGGCTGCACAGGGAGGAGCCCAGGTAAGCTTCTCCCTTTTATTTTTTTCTGTTTTCTAATTTCTGACATTTGTTTTGATTTAAATAATATATTAAATCATTTATTTAACTTATGCCAATTTTTGCAGGGGCTAGATATATTATTTCAGAGCTCCTTTATAAATGGCATAATATTTGGACATATATTATGTATATAATTAATATATTTCCAAAGCAAATATTTATGCATTAATTCCAAATGCCCAAAATAAATACCTGTGAGCTCTTAAAAATATTGGTTTGATTATTATCTCTGTCCAATATTTTCAGAGAGCAACATGAGCATTTTCTTGGACCCTTTTGGAGAAATTTTTATTTGGGTCATTTTCAAAATGATTCTTAGGGTTTCACAAATCCCCATTTCAATTTAAATGGAATTTTAAACATGATGCACACACTCTGATGCATGACTAGCTAGGTTGTGACAGCATCTTTATCATAAAAATACCAAAAATATTATCTTATCATATCTATCAGATCTCACTGTCGTAAGTGACCGTGTAGGGATTGACAACCCCTTATCGCGTTGGTTGCGAGGATTTATTTGTTTTGTGTAGGTGCGAGGGACTCGCGCGTAGCCTCCTACTGGATTGATACCTTGGGTCTCAAAAACTAAGGGAAATACTTACGCTACTTTCTTGCACCACCCTTTCCTCTTCAAGGGAAAACCAACGCAAGTGCTCAAGAGGTAGCAAGAAGGATTTCTGGCGCCGTTGCCGGGGAGGTTCGCGCAAGTCAAGATTTGACTCCTGACAACGAGCCATTTCTCGCGCCGTTGCCAGGGAGGTCTACGCAAAAGTCAACATACCAAGTACCCATCAAAAAACCTTATCTCATGCATTACATTATTTGCCATTTGCCTCTCTTTTTACTCTCCCCCACTTCACCCTTGCCGTTTTATTCGCCCTCTCTCTCTCTATCCTCCCTCTCCTTCTCTATTTTCCTCTTTTTGCCCATTTCCTGTTTGCTTGTGTGTTGGATTGCTTGCTTGTCACGATGGCTCTTCCCCGATTTGGTGATATTCACCTTAAAAGGTTAGAATAAATCGAAAGCAACGTTAGGAGTTTTATGGTCTTGCAATTTGAGCATAGTAGTTTCTTTAGAAACGATCTTAAGGAACAAAAAATCTTTATGAGTTATATGAATAAAGAGCTTGATGATATGTCTAAAGAATTTGAAGGTTTTAGATCCCAAATTGCTTGTCTTGAGAAGTTAATAGCTGAAGTTTTGGATAAGCAGGCTACCTTAGTTAATTAGATGGCCGCTAAGCCGGAAGACCATGATAATAAAGATGAAGATCTAAAAGTTATTGATGTGTCCCCTATTAAATCTTTGTTTTTCAATATGAATCTTGATAATGATGGGACTGAATATGATCCACCTTTACCAAGAAGGTGTTCCAAAAATTCGGAGTTTTTAGATCTTGATGCTAAAATTGATAAAAGTGGGATTGAAGAGATCAAAACTCTAGATGTTAATGAACCTACTATTTTGGATTTCAAGGAATTTAATTATAATAACTGCTCTTCGATAGATTATATTTCCTTGCTACAATCCGTGCTAAATTCTCCTCATGCTTATAGCCAAAATAAAGCTTTTACCAAACATATCGTTGATGCTTTGCTGCAATCTTATGAAGAAAAACTTGAGTTGGAAGTTTCTATACCTAGAAAACTTTATGATGAGTGGGAACCAACTATAAAATTAAAATTAAATATCATGAATGCTATGCTTTGTGTGATTTGGGTGCTAGTGTTTCCACGATTCCAAAGACTTTGTGTGATTTGTTAGGTTTCCGTGATTTTGATGATTGCTCTCTAAACTTGCACCTTGCGGATTCCACTATTAAGAAACCTATGGGAAGAATTAATGATGTTCCTATTGTTGCAAATAGGAATTATGTGCTCGTATATTTTATCGTTCTTGACATAGATTGCAATCCTTCATGTCGTATTATTCTTGGTAGACCTTTCCTTAGAACGATTGGTGCAATTATTGATATGAAGGAAGGAAATATTAGATTCCAATTTCCGTTAAGGAAAGGCATGAAAAAATTTCCTAGAAAGAAAATTAAATTACCTTATGAATCTATTATAAGAGCCACTTATGGATTTCCTACCAAAGATGGCAATACCTAGATCTATCCTTGCTTTTTATGCCTAGCTAGGGGCGTTAAACGATAGCGCTTGTTGGGAGGCAACCCAATTTTATTTTTATTCCTTGATTTTTTCTCCTATTTAGTAATAAATAATTTATGTAGCCTCTGTTTTGGTTGTGTTTTTTTTCTTTAATTAGTGTTTGTGCCAAGTAGAAACGTTGGGAAGAATTGGGGAAAGTCTTGTTAATCTTGCTATAAAAAACAGAAACTTTAGCGCTCACGAGAACTGCTGCCATTTTTATTTGGAAAGTGATATTTAGTTAATTATTTTTGAAGATGATTAATAGATAAATTACTCACGTCCATCAATTTATTCTAGAATTTTCGGGGTTCCAGATCTTGCGCTAGCTACAGATTACTACAGACTGTTCTGTTTTTGACAGATTCTGTTTTTCGTGTGATGTTCCCTTATTTTGATGAATCTATGGCTAGTAAAATAGTTTATAAACCATAGAGAAGTTGGAATACAGTAGGTTTAACATCAATATAATTAAAGAATGAGTTCATTACAGTATCTTTAAGTGGTCTTTTGTTTTCTTTCACTAATGGAGCCCACGAGATTTTCTACTTTTAAGTTTTGTGTTGTGAAGTTTTCAAGTTTTGGGTAAAATTTGATGGATTATGGAACAAGGAGTGGCAAGATCCTAAGCTTGGGGATTCCCATGTAACCCCCAAGATAATCTAAGGACACCTAAAAGCCAAAGCTTGGGGATGCCCCGGAAGGCATCCCCTCTTTCGTCTACTTCTATCGGTAACTTTACTTGGAGCTATATTTGTATTCACCACATGATATGTGTTTTGCTTGGAGCGTCTTGTATGATTTGAGTCTTTGCTTTTTAGTGACCACAATCATCTTTGCTGTACACACCTTTTTAGAAAGACACTCATGATTCGGAAATTATTAGAATACTCTATGTGCTTCACTTATATCTTTTGACTTATATAGTTTTGCTCTAGTACTTCACTTATATCTTTTAGAGCACGGTGGTGGATTTGTTTTATAGAAACTATTGATCTCTCATGCTTCACTTAGATTATTTTGAGTCTTAAATAGCATGGTAATTTTCTAAAATAATCCTAATATGCTAGGTATACAAGATTAATAATAAAATTCTCTTATGAGTGTGTTGAATACTATGAGAAGTTTGATGCTTGATAATTGTTTTGAGATATGGAGATGGTGATATTAGAGTCATGCTAGTTGAGTAGTTGTGAATTTGAGAAATGCTTGTGTTAAAGTTTGTGATTCCCGTAGCATGCACGTATGGTGAACCGTTATGTGATGAAGTCGGAGCATGATTTATTCATTGATTTTCTTCCTTATGAGTGGCGGTCGGGGACGAGCGATGGTCTTTTCCTACAAATCTATCCCCCTAGGAGCATGCACATAATACTTTGCTTTGATAACTTGTAGATTTTTGCAATAAGTATATGAGTTCTTTATGACTAATGTTGAGTCCATGGATCATACACACTCTCACACTTCCACCATTGCTACCCTCTCTAATACCGCGCACCTTTCGCCGGTATCATACACCCAGCATATACCTTGCTCAAAACAGCCACCATACCTACCTATCATGGCATTTCCATAGCCATTCTGAGATATATTGCCATGCAACTTTCCACCGTTCCATTTATTATGACACGCTCCATCATAGTCATATTGCTTTGCATGATCATGTAGCTGACATTGTATTTGTGGCAAAGCCACGGTTCATAATTCATTCATACATGTCACTCATGAGTCATTGCATATCTCGGTGCACCGTCGGAGGCATTCATATAGAGCCATATCTTGTTCTAAGTATCGAGTTGTAATTCTTGAGTGCTAAGAAAATAAAAGTGTGATGATCATCATTATTAGAGCATTGTCCCAAGTGAGGAAAGGATGATGGAGACTATGGTTCCCCCACAAGTCGGGATGAGACTCCGAACAAAAAAAAGGAGGCCATAAAAAGAAGAAGAGAAAAGGCCCAAATAAAAAACATGAGAGAAAAAGAGAGAAGGGACAATGCTACTATCCTTTTACCACATTTGTGCTTCAAAGTAGCACCATGATATTCATAGTAGAGAGTCAACTTTGTTATCACCTTCATATACTAGTGGGAATTTTTCATCATAGAACTTGACTTGTATATTCCAATGATGGGCTTCCTCAAAATGCCATAGGTCTTCGTGAGCAAGCAAGTTGGATGCACACCCACTTAGTTTCTTTTTGAACTTTCATATACTTATAGCTCTAGTGCATCCATTGCATGGCAATCCCTACTCACTCACATTTATATCTATTTTATGGGAATCTCCATAGCCCGTTGATACGCCTAGTTGATGTGATACTATCTTCTCCTTTTTGTCTCCTCCACAACCACCATTCTATTCCACCCAAAGTGCTATGACCATGGCTCACGCTCATGTATTGCGCGAAGATTGAAAAAGTTTTGAGAATGTCAATAGTATGAAACAATTGCTTGGCTTATCATCGGGGTTGTGCATGATTTAAATACTTTGTGTGGTGAAGATAGAGCATAGCCAAACTATATGATTTTGTAGGGATAACTTTCTTTGGCCATGTTATTTTGAGAAGACATAATTTCTTAGTTAGTATGCTTGAAGTATTATTATTTCTATGTCAATATTGAACTTTTGTCTTGAATCTTTCGGATCTGAATATTCATACCACAATTAAGAAGAATTACATTGAAAATATGCCAAGTAGCATTCCACATCAAAAATTCTGTTTTTATCATTTACCTACTCGAGGACGAGCAGGAATTAAGCTTGGGGATGCTTGATACGTCTCCAACATATCTATAATTTTTGATTGCTCCATGCTATATTATCTACTATTTTGGACATTATTGGGCTTTATTATACACTTCTATATTATTTTTGGGACTAACCTACTAACCGGAGGCCCGACCCAGAATTGCTGTTTTTTTGCCTATTTTAGGGTTTCGAAGAAAAGGAATATCAAACGCGGTCCAAACGGAATGAAACCTTCGGGAACGTGATTTTTGGAACGAACAAGACCCAGGAGACTTGGACCCTACGTCAAGCAACCAACAGGGAGGCCACGAGGTAGGGGGCGCGCCTACCCCCCAGGCGCACCCTCCACCCTCATGGGCCCCCTGTTGCTCCACCGACGTACTTCTTCCTCCTATATATACCTACGTACCCCCAAACAATCAGATACGGAGCCAAAACCCTAATTCCACCGTCGTAACTTTCTGTATCCACGAGATCCCATCCTGGGGCCTGTTCCGGAGCTCCGTCGGAGGGGGCATCGATCACGGAGGGCTTCTACATCAACACCATAGCCTCTCTGATAAAGTGTGAGTAGTTTACCTCAAACCTTTGGGTCCATAGTTATTAGTTAGATGGCTTCTTCTCTCTTTTTGGATCTCAATACAAAGTTCTCCCCCTCTCTTGTGGAGATCTATTCGATGTAATCTTCTTTTGCGGTGTGGTTGTTGAGACCGATGAATTGTGGGTTTATGATCAAGTTTATCTATGGACAATATTTGAATCTTCTCTGAATTATTTTATGTATGATTGGTTATCTTTGCAAGTCTCTTCAAATTATTAGTTTGGTTTGGCCTACTAGATTGATCTTTCTTGCAACGGGAGAAGTGCTTAGCTTTGGGTTCGATCTTGCGGTGTCCTTTCCCAGTGACAGTAGGGGCAGCAAGGCACGTATTATATTGTTGCCATCGAGGATAATAAGATGGTTTTTTTATCATATTGCATGAATTTATCCCTCTACATCATGTCATCTTGCTTAAGGCATTACTCTGTTCTTATGAACTTAATACTCTAGATGCATGCTGGATAGCGGTCGATGTGTGGAGTAATAGTAGTAGATGCAGGTAGGAGTCGGTCTACTTGTCTTGGACGTGATGCCTATATACATGATCTTACCTAGATATTCTCATAACTATGCTCAATTCTGTCAATTGATCAACAGTAATTTGTTCACCCACCATAAAATACTTATGCTCTTGAGAGAAGCCACTAGTGAAACCTATGGCCCCCGGGTCTATCTTCATCATATTAATCTTCCAATACTTAGTTATTTTCATTGCTTTTATTTTACTTTGCATCTTTATCATAAAAGTACCAAAAATATTATCTTATCATATCTATTAGATCTCACTCTCGTAAGTGACCATGTAGGGATTGACAACCCCTTATCGCGTTGGTTGCGAGGATTTATTTGTTTTGTGTAGGTGCGAGGGACTCGCGCGTACTCCTACTGGATTGATACCTTGGTTCTCAAAAACGGAGGGAAATACTTACGCTACTTTGCTGCACCACCCTTTCCTCTTCAAGGGAAAATCAACGCAAGTGCTCAAGAGGTAGCAATGAGCATCATTGTGGTCAGGAATTTTGGGCTTCAACATCGTCAAAACAAGAGAATCATCTTCCTCTTCTTCAGCTTCAGGCACTGGGGTCTTGTTCTTCTCCTCAGCAGGTATACTCCTGGTGTTCCTCTTGGGCTTTGGGGTTTCTGAGCATCAGCCTTGGGAGCAGACTTGGGCTTAGATGGAGCAGCCCGTGACTTAATTGCATCTCCCATAAGCTTCTGAGACTTGGGAGCTGGTGCAGCATCCTCTTCCTCCTCCTCTTCTTCTGGATCTCTCATAATGGAGGATCTACCAAGCACTCTGGCAGTTGTCTTCTTGAACCTTTCCTTCCTCTTCTTTCCTTCTATGACAACCTCTTCAGCTGGCTTGGAGGTTTCAGCAGTTGAGGCTCTCACCTTTAAGGTTGGCACCCTCTTGGCAGGGGCCTTCTTGTGCAAGCCAGGCCTAGTTGATGCAGCTGTGCCATATTCCTTCTTCAGCACCTTCTTCTTTGACCCAACTTCGTCCTCAACAGCCACATAGTCCTCATCTTCAGAATCTGAGGTTTTCTTCTTCCTTGATCTGGTGGCTGCTTTGGGCAAGTTGCTTGGTGTGCTCCTGCTGCCATCATCAGAAGTGCTGGAGGGACTAGTGCCCTCACTCAATTGCACATGTTCCTCTGACTTGTTCTGGATGTCGCTCTGGTCAGACATCTCCGCAAACTTACTGACAGCAGACCCTATGAATAGATATAGATGAGGTAGAGTGGATGAGCATCACAAAGTGCAGAGTTTTTGCAAAAAGATGACTTAAAAACTTAGTTTTAGTTCTTCACAGAAAGCATTTCGGAGCTACCGATTTGTAAACTCGGTGATACCGAAGCAGCTTTTGGAACCTAAACTAGTGAACTCGGTCAGACTGAGTCACAGTTCGGTGGCACCGAGACTGCTAGGGTTTCACAAAGAAACGAACTTGGTCACACCGATTTGCAGTTTTCGGTTAGACCAAAAGTGCAACTGCAATGGCCTAAGCCAAATCGGCGAGACTGATTTCTACAATTCGGTCGGTCCGAGATGAGTTCGGCGGAGACCTAACCCTAAATTTTCAAATCCAATCTAATCTAGAGGATGTTTTTAGTGGATATATTGATTGCATATGTGGTCATGAACATGGCAAAGTAATGTGCTACGAATCGGAGTTAAAAGAGTAGCACAAAGGATCGAACTCGTACCCTAATTCGGCGGATTTCGCTACGACGGCAACGGAGGGGCAGAAATCCGTTGACGGCGATTGAAACCAGTGGCGTGAGGTCACTGGCGGCAAGAGGATGATCCGGAGACCCGAGGCGGCAGAGCAGGACACACGCGGGCTGAGAGGTTTCGAAGAAATTTCCAAAATCTCACCCGTGGGTTTATATATCCCGACCCTGTCAGTGTGACCGAGTGGAACAACTCGGTGTCACCGAGATGCAGAATCGCAAGCGGTTACTGCAACTCGGTGTGACCGAAAGTTCTAATCAGTTGCACCGAGATTGAAAACCTAGATCAACTTAGTGATCTCGGTGTGACCGAAATGGATGACTCGGTCATACCGAAATGCACAAAGAGTGATGGTCATACCGAATCGGGGACTCCAAGTGATCCACACACAGAGTGGTTTGAATCTAACTTGATCAAACTTTGTGATGTAGCATGAATAGAGTTTGAGACGAGAAAAGCATAGATAGCTAGAGGGAGTTCTTAGGCATTCTTGTCCATCCATTTGGCAAAAGAGAAAAATCCAAACAATCAAAGCAACAAATGGATGTCCTCGAATGAGTGAAATATGCATCCAACATGCTCACACAATAAAATGGCAAATGGAATATGTGACAAAGCATGCACAATCTCTGTAGCATCTATCAAGCGGTTTGGCGATGACTAGGTCATCTATATATGAGTATATTGACTTAGGAGTCAAATAAGAACATTTGATCATAGGTCATACTCATCGTTTAAGCACAAGTGGGGTTACCACTTTTACATAAAGCATTGTTGTGCTCACATCATTAGAGTTGCTTTAGCTCAATTGATTAGAGTAAAGCTCCCCCTAGATGTGATATCCCCCTAAGAGGGATGAACTAACCTTGGTTTTTGTCGATGATGACTTCATGCAGGTGTTGAAGATGTAGATGCTCAATGTTAATCTAGATCATTCGGAGCAATCCTTTGGAGTGAGTTGCACTTTCAATACCTACACGGGTTAGTCCCACAAGGAACAAACAAGGATATCCATAGACATAGAGTGATGGTCACATAGGATGATGTCCATGAAAGCATTAAGTTACCTTGTCCCTCGTCTTACCAACAAGAGGGTTTGTGACTCCTTGAACTAGTGCAAGATATGGAAGTTGTTTGCACTTGTCCTTGCCAAGATGATAAGAGTGAAGTATGTTGGCGGAGTCACCCTCAAGAACTCTCTAGTTCTTCTTCTTAGGGATCCATACCATCTTGATGGGAATCCTTGGAGTTGTAGTCGTACTTGATGAAATGGAACTTGATGTAGTCTTGGGAACCCACTTGACCAAGGCCTTAGGTGCTTCTTCAAATGCATCAATCTCCTCTTGAAGCTTGTCCTTGCCTTTTAGCTTGTGGTCTTGTGGTGGAAGATCATCTTGAGCTTGTGTTCCTTGGAAAGAAGTAGGATCATACTTCTCTTGTTGAGGAACAAACTTCGTCTTGGGGTATTGATCTTCTTCCCACTCAACTCCATTGGCATTGAACTTTCGTTCAAAACCAACACCTTGATTCTTCCGGTGTCTTCCTTGCTTGCGTACAATTTCCTCAAATTGCTTACTTCCGGCAAGGCTCTTGTAAACACCTTTCTCTATAATTCCCTTCAATAAGCTATTTTCTTGCTCAAGTGTAACTTGGCTAAGAGAATCATTAGTGGAATCAAGAGAAATACTAGAGGCAACAACATTGGATTTAGCATGATTGTTTTTACTTGTTCTTGTTCTTGTTGCTAGATATAACTTGTGGCATGTAAGTAGGCAAGAGTAAACGCTTGGCAATGTAAGAAGAACTTTTCTTGCGATGATCATCATTGATTGCTTTTAAGAACTCATGCTCTTGCTCAAGGTTGAGCTTTTCAAAACATAGCTTCTCATGAGTCTTTAAAAGTTCTCGATGATCTTCCAAGGTAGTTTCATGAGCTAACTTAAGAGTGTTTAGTTCTTTAGTTAGACGCTCAATCTCCTTCTTATCATTGTCATCCGTTTTATCTTGATTAGCATGATTAATAGCAAGTTCATCATAGTTTTCATAACTAGAGTTGTCAATAAGTAAATCATCATCACCTAGCAAATCATCTTCATCACTATTGAAATCAACATACTCGGGGTGTAATACCTTTGGGCCTTTAGCCATGAAGCATCTTCCAATCCCTTCATTTGGTGAGTCAAATATGTCATAGGAGTTGGTTGACACAAGTGCTAGACCAGCAACACCTTGATCTTGAGTATATTCAAAGTCGGAGTGATAACTTCTCTCGGAGTGATCGTCGGAGTCGAAGCCGGATACCCATTCACCAACATGAGCTTGATGTCTTCGTTTTGTGTAGCTCTTTGATGACTTGTCCTTCCTTCCCGAATCCTTGCTTCTCCGTGATGTTCTTTGTTCATAACGGTCATCTCTACTCCTTCTCTCTCTCGGTGGTGATTCATCTCTTCTACTTCTTCTTTTAGGAGAATCTTCTCTATTTTTGTAGGGAGCCGTACACTCATTGGAATAGTGTCCGGGTTTTCCACAATTGTAGAAATTTCGCTCACAATTAGAAGATCTTTTATCATTGTAGGACCTTGACTTGGAACTTCTTTCCTTGCTTCTACTCTTGTTAAACTTGTTGAAGTTCTGCACCATTAGGCTCAATTCTTCGTTGAAGGTTTGTTTCTCACTTGATGATGTGGGAGCATCACATGAGGCTTTGTAAGCACCACTTGACTTATTGTGAAGCTCTTCCTTATCCTTGAGTGACATCTCATGAGCAACAATTCTTCCAATGACTTCCGTTGGCTTGAGATCTTTATAATTGGGCATCATTTGGATCCCTAAGACTACCCAAGGCAGGTTCTTGGGTAAAAAACCCAGTCACTTTAGAAAGTACCCCACAACAAGCTATCCCATAAGAAATTGTATAACTTGGCCAAAGTATTCACTTCCAGCCTCTCTCGAACTGAGCTATTTCCGCTTTTTCGAACAAAAAGTTCGAGTAGCATACTTCGCTGAACACTCACGATATTCAGCTAAAGCTGGATGCATATTAGATTAGATTATATTCTATTATATCTTGCACACGGTATCATATTTTCCATCCAAGGCTCTTAGGATCTTCTTGATGATGAATCTATCGGTCATCTCTTCACTTCCTAAGCCGGCAATCTCATTTGTGATGAGAGAAAGCCTAGAGTACATTTCAGCGACACCTTCACCCTCCTTCATTTTGAATTTGTCAAGTTGACTTTGAAGCACATCTAATTTGGATTCCTTGATGGAGTCGGTACCTTCGTGCATATCAATCAAAGTATCCCAAATTTCCTTTGCATTCTCAAGATGACTGATTTTGTTGAATTCTTCGGGGTACAATCCGTTGAAGAGAATATCACAAGCTTGAGCATTGTATTGCAGCACCCTTCAACTCTTCCACGCTAGCTTCACGGTTTGGTTCTCTCCCATCAAAGAATTCACCTTGCAAGCCAATACACACAATAGCCCAAATGGCGGGGTTATGTCCAAGAATATGCATTTTCATCTTATGCTTCCAACTAGCAAAATTAGTACCATCAAAGTAAGGACCTCTACGGTGGTAATTTCCCTCACTAGATGCCATACTCTCCTAGGTTGTGAAACCAAGGCTATGATCACCAAAAGCTATGGAAATCAAAGCAAATGGAGACCAAAGCTATGATACCACTTGTAGGATAGAAAGTATGTCTAGAGGGGGGTGATTAGACTACTTGACCAAATAAAAATCTAGCCTTTTCCCAATTTTAAGTCTTGGCAGATTTTAGCAACTTAGCACAATTCAAGTAATCAACCTACACATGCATTTCTAAGAGTATAGCAGTGGAATATAAAACAATTGCATATAAAGGTAAAGGGAGGAGTTTGGAGGGAGCAAATGAAATGTAGACATGAAGATTTTTGGCGTGGTTTCGATACGTGGTGCTATCGTACATCCACGTTGATGGAGACTTCAACCCACGAAGGGTAACGGCTGCGTGAGTCCACGGAGGGCTCCACCCATGAAGGGTCCATGAAGAAGCAACCTTGTCTATACCACCATGTCCATCACCCACGGAGGACTTGCCTCACTAGGGTAGATCTTCACGAAGTAGGCGGTCTCCTTGCCCATACAAACTCCTTAGTTCAACTCCACAATCTTGACGGAGGCTCCCAAGTAACACCTAACCAATCTAGGAGACACCACTCTCCAAAAGGTAATAGATGGTGTGTTGATAATGAACACCTTGCTCTTGTGCTTCAAATGATAGTGTCCCCAACACTCAGCTCTCTCTCATAGGATTGGATTTGGTAGAAATATGATTTGAGTGTAAAGTAACTTGGGGAAGGCTAGAGATCAAGATTTATGTGGTTGGAATGGAATATCTTGACGTCAACACAAGTGTAGGTGGTTCTCTCTCAGAAAATGTGTGTTGGAAGTGTAGGCATATTCTGATGGCTCTCCTCATGAATGAAGAGTGGGTGGAGGGGTATATATAGCCTCCACACAAAATCTAAACGTTACACACAAATCACCAAACTCAGTGGGACCAAATCATAAAACTTGGTCAGACCGCTTTGGTTCATAATGTGACTGTTAGGCATTTCGGTGAGAGTGACATGTTAACTCGGTGGGATCGATTCCATTAGGGTTAGGGCATAACGTAATCTCGGTGAGACCGATTACACAAACTGGTGGGACCGATTTTGGTAATAATCAAACAGAGGGTTGGTTAGGCAAACTTGGTGGGACCGATTCGCTCATCTCGGTTAGACCGAAACATTACGAAAGGGAAACAGAGAGTTTGCATTGCAATCTCGGTGGGACCGATCGCTCATCTCGGTTAGACCAAAACGTTACGAAGGGAAACAGAGAGTTTGCAATCCCATCTCGGTGAGACCGAGATCCCTATCGGTGAGACCGAAGTGACTAGGGTTTGTGGCAGTGGCTATGTCAAGTGAACTCGGTGGCGCCGGATAGAAGATTTTGGTGGGGCCGAGTTTGACTTTTGGTTTGGGACATATGTGGATATGAGAAAGTAGTTGAGGGTTTTTGGAGCATATCACTAAGCATTTTGAGCAAGTAACTCATTAAGCAACACCTCACCCCCTTTTAAAAGTATTGGCTTTTCCTATGGACTCAATGTGATCTTGGATCACTAAAAGTAAAATGTAGAGTCTTGTGCTTTGAGCTTGAGCCATCTTTTGTCCTTAGCATTTTGAGGGGTCCACTTTCTAATCCATGCCATTCCAATCATTGAGCTTTCCTGAAATATTTATCTTGAAATAGCATTAGGACAATGAGCTATATGTTGTTAGGAATTACCAAAACCACCCGGGGATAGTTGCACTTTCACTACATCTACGCAAGGACCGCTTCCCCAATGAGCGCAAGTCCAAACTACTACCACGAGCCGATGGGCCCTTCAAGGTGCTAGCACGATACAATGACAACGTCTACAAGATCGACATCCCACGCGACAAGTACAATGTAAGCGAGACATTCAACGTCAAGGACTTGACCGCATACCATGGTGATGAAGATCATGATCCGAGGACGGATCTCACCCAAGGGGGGGGCATGATGCAGAGCATCCTTCCATCATCCCCATGGACCCTACACCAACACATCAAGCACCACGTGGACCCATGACAAGAGCTCGAGCACACGTCATTGAAACCGTGGTGAGCTCACTCCTACTCGAGATCAATATGGGTATGAATGGAACTTGGTTGCTACCTCACCAAAATATGGTATGTGTCATTAGGTATGAAGACCAACGCCACCAAGCAGCTAAGGAGCACCCCAAAGGAGGAGGAGAAGCACCCAAGGCCTCGAGGAAGAGGAAGGAGACCAAGAGGAGCAAGACTGCACCTCCCAGGCGACCCCGTGCCCACGGGACCCCAAGGCCCTGTGCACACAGGCCGCCCAGGAGGCTATTGGAAACGAGATGCACCACCCTGTGCACACGGCCTCTAGACAGCATGCGCACGGGCCCCTGCCGCTGTAGCCCCCCGTGTGCACGGGCCCATTAGGATGGCTAGCCGAGAGCTGTTGTTTGGGCCTCCACTTCACCCCCCTCCCGCATACCTATATATTTCGTACCTAGGATCATGTTTAGGGTTGAAAAGTATATGTGAGACATTGATATGGCTTTGTTCCTTCTACCACTTCTCTTGGAGATCAAGACCTCTTAGGAGAGGATCCCAAGTGGATTTCAAGACCTCCTTTTTGGATAAGACTATCATCAAGACCTCACCTCCTTAGGAGTGGGAAGAACCTTATCTTTGTGCTTGTTTCCATGGATTGTTCTTGTATGCTTGTGGATCTCATGTGTTTGTTATTCTAGTGGATGTGTGATTGAGTTTTGTTTGAGTGAATTCCTTTCTTGTGTTCTTATTGTTCATCCTTTTCCCCCTTCAAGTGTAAAATGATCTCACCTAGGGTTTCACCCTACAACAATATGGCA
Source organism: Triticum aestivum (assembly GCF_018294505.1). Classification (NCBI taxonomy): domain Eukaryota; kingdom Viridiplantae; phylum Streptophyta; class Magnoliopsida; order Poales; family Poaceae; genus Triticum; species Triticum aestivum. The sequence continues at coordinate 627,441,770 of NC_057797.1, forward strand.
CCAAAGTTGGCATTGAATTTTTTTCATGGAACATACACATACAGGTCTAGTTTGAAAGATCCCGTCGTGAGAATTGCAATGGTGAAAACAGATATGAATTTGGACGTGGGGTTTGAAATATATAACTTAAAAAATTAAGACCAAAGGGCGACGACGAGGTGTTGTCCCAAAGGACCTTCCCAGGCTAGGGAGAGGTTCAGGAGGCCGCCGGGGTGACGCCTGAGGGTGAAACATCGGCTGCTGGACACATGGGGGAGCAGACCCCCATGGCGACTAGGGATGGGGGCCTTGCTCAATTCGGCTCCCAGCCGAATACAAGTCCGGAGACCTATACAGCTTCGGAATCCGGCGAGAAACCTCCTTCGAAAGAAGGGGGTGTGCCTATTCCGTCGGTGACCTCTGTCCAACTAGAGGCACCGGATAATCTGCTAGAAGTGCTACGAGGCGCTTCCATTGTGGATGAACACCGTATCCTTGTGGCTACAGTGATTGAGAGGGTTCAGTCCATCAAAAGCGGACTAACAGAAGCCTGCAGCAGCATGCTAACAGGTTTTGAGGTAAGCGACACAAAAGAAAAAGTCCTAATATAGACAGTAGCCCCTGAGACACACTGTCTAGTGTTCGGAAAGAAGAGTCGGACAGAGGATCAATTTATTTCCACAGGAAACTAACTAAATGTCTTATATGAATAAGAAGGCGTCGTTGCTGGCCACGACCTCACACACTGTCGAAGTCTCCAGACTAAAGTAGAGACTAGAGCGGGCCGAGCAGGAGCTCGTCCAAGCAAGGAAGCAGCTAGAAGACAAGCAAGGTATGTAATACCTTGCGGTATATTTGAAAAGAATAAATTATGCGTATTGACCATAGTGCCATGATATGTCTAGGAGCGGCGACCGAGGTCGAGGTCCTTAAACAGGCCCTGGCCGAGGCCGAGGAGAGATCTGTCAAGGAAAAAGCCGCCTTGAGAAGCACGAGGCCAGGCTTGATGAGGTCCAGCAAGAGCTCTAGGATGTAGTGAAGAAATGTGAATCCTTGGATCGCGACGTTTTGGCTCGAGAGACCGAACTCGCTAAGGCTCGCCAAAGCGCGGAAGAGGCCCGGGTTGAGGCCCAGGGCGCCCTCCAGGAGATCCAGGAGGCCAAGAAAATCACGGCGGGTAAGGCATTTAGTATGCAAAGCAAATATGTGAAGAAGAAGTATCTCTTACTAACCTGGATTCGGAGTTCTCCAGGGGCGTTTGCAGATCTGCCGCGCAGTGTGTCTGACGCTGCAGAGTTCTTCTGAGCCGAAGAAGGGAGCTCTACAGAGAAGCTGTTCTGGTCGCAATATCTTGCGCTAGAACATCTAGTGCCCTTTAGCGATTGCTACGTCTTGAGCTTGCGTTGGTTTTCTCCGAAGAGGAAGGGATGATGCAGCAGAGTAGCGTAAGTATTTCCCTCGGTTTTTGAGAACCAAGGTATCAATCCAGTAGGAGGCCACGCTCAAGTCCCTCGTACCAACACAAAGCGATAGCTACTCGCAACCAACGTGATTAGGGGTTGTCAATCCCTTCACGGTCACTTACGAGAGTGAGATCTGATAGATATGATATTTTTGGTATTTTTGGTATAAAGATGCAAAGTAAAAGGTAAAAGCAAAGTAAAGAAGCAAAGCAAGATTAAAGTGATGGAGATTGATATGATGAGAATAGACCCGGGGGCCATAGGTTTCACTAGTGGCTTCTCTCAAGAGCATAAGTATTCTACGGTGGGTGAACAAATTACTGTTGAGAAATTGACAGAATTGAGCATAGTTATGAGAATATCTAGGCATGATCATGTATATAGGCATCACGTCCGTGACAAGTAGATCGAAACGATTCTGCATCTACTACTATTACTCCACTCATCGACCACTATCCAGCATGCATCTAGAGTATTAAGTTAAAGACAGAGTAACGCCTTAAGCAAGATGACATGATGTAGAGAGATAAATTCATGCAATATGAAATAAACCCCATCTTGTTATCCTCGATGGCAACGATACAATATGTGCCTTGCTGCCCCTTCTGTCACTGGGTAAGGACACCGCAAGATCGAACCCAAAGCTAAGCACTTCTCCCATGGCAAGAACTACTAATCTAGTTGGCCAAACCAAACGGATAATTCGAAGAGACTTGCAAAGATAACCAATCATACATAAAAGAATTCAGAGAAGATTCAAATATTATTCATAGATAGACTTGATCATAAACCCACAATTCATCGGTCTCAACAAACACACCGCAAAAATAAGATTACATCGAATAGATCTCCACAAGAGAGGGGGAGAACTTTGTATTGAGATTCAAAGAGAGAGAAGAAGCCATCTAGCTACTAACTATGGACCCGAAGGTCTGAGGTAAACTACTCACACTTTACCGGAGAGGCTATGATGATGTACAAGCCCTCCGTGATGACGTCCCTCTTCCGGCGGAGCTCCGGAACAGGCCCCAAGATGGGATCTCGTGGATACTGAAAGTTGTGGTGGTGGAATTAGGTTTTTGGCTCCTGTTTTGATCGTTTGGGGGTACGTGTGTATATATAGGAGGAAGAAGTACGCCAGAGGAGCAACGAGGGGCCCACGAGGCAGGGGGCGTGCCCTAGGGGGGGCGCCCCCCACCCTCGTGACCGCCTCTTTTGTTCCTTGGAGCAGGGTACAAGTCTCCTGGATCACGTTCGGTGAGAAAATCACGTTCCCGAAGATTTTATTCCGTTTGGACTCTGTTTGATATTCCGTTCCTTCGATACACCAAAATAGGCAAAAAAACAACAATTTTGGGCTGGGCCTCCGGTTAATAGGTTAGTCCCAAAAATAATATAAAAGTGGAAAATAAAGCCCAATATAGTCCAAAACAGTAGATAATATAGCATGGAGCAATCAAAAATTATAGATACGTTGGAGACGTATCAGGCATCCCCAAGCTTAATTCCTGCTCGTCCTCGAGTAGGTAAATGATAAAAAGAGAATTTTTTATGTGGAGTGCTACTTGTTATAATTTCAATGCAAATCTTCTTAATTGTGGTATGAATATTCAGATTCGAAAGATTCAAGACAAAAGTTTATATTGACATAAAAATAATAATAATACTTCAAGCATACTAACAAAGCAATTATGTCTTCTCAAAATAACATGGCCAAAGAAAGTTATCCCTACAAAATCATATAGTCTGGCTATGTTCTATGTTCACCACACAAAGTATTTAAATCATGCACAACCCCGATGACAAGCTAAGCAATTGTTTCATACTCTAACTTTTTCAAAACTTTTTCAATCTTCACGCAATACATGAGCGTGAGCCATGGATATAGCACTATAGGTGGAATAGAATGGTGGTTGTGGAGAAGACAAAAAGGAGAAGATAGTCTCACATCAACTACGTGTATCAATGGGCTATGGAGATGCCCATCAATAGATATCAATGTGAGTGAGTAGGGATTGCCATGCAACGGATGCACTAGAGCTATAAGTATATGAAAGCTCAAAAAGAAACTAAGTGGGTGTGCATCCAACTTGCTTGCTCATGAAGACCTAGGGAAATTTGAGGAAGCCCATCATTGGAATATACAAGCCAAGTTCTATAATGTAAAATTCCCACTAGTATATGAAAGTGATAACATGAGAGACTCTCTACTATGAAAATCATGGTGCTACTTTGAAGCACAAGTGTGGTAAAAGGATAGTAACATTGTCCCTTCTCTCTTTTTCTCTCAATTTTTTTTATTTGGGCCTTTTCTCTTTTTTTTATTGTACAGCCTCTTTCTATTTGGGCTTCTTTGGCCTCTTTTATTTATTTTTCGCCCGGAGTCTCATCCCGACTTATGGGGGAATCATAGTCTCCATCATTATTTCCTCACTTGGGACAATGCCGTAATAATGATGATCATCACACTTTTATTTTTCTTATAACTCAACAATTACAACTCGATACTTAGAACAAAATATGACTCTATGTGAATGCATCCGGCGGTGTACCGGGATATGCAATATGACAATGATGGAGTGTGTCATGATGAACTAGATGGTGGAAAGTTGCATGGCAATATATCTCGGAATGGCTATGGAAATGCCATAATAGGTAGGTATGGTGGCTGTTTTGAGGAAGGTATATGGTAGGTGTATGCTACCGGCGAAAAGTGCGTGGTATTAGAGAGGCTAGCAAAGGTGGAAGGGTGAGAGTGTGTATAATCCATGGACTCAACATTAGTCATAAAGAACTCATATACTTATTGCAAAAATCTAGAAGTTATCAAAGCAAAGTATTACACACATGCTCCTAGGGGGATAGATTGGTAGGAAAAGACAATCGCTCGTCCCCGACCGCCACTCATAAGGAAGACAATCAATAAATAAATCATGCTCCGACTTCATCACATAACGGTTCACCATACGTGCATGCTACGGGAATCACAAACTTTAACACAAGTATTCTTTAAATTCACAACTACTCAACTAGCATGACTTTAATATTATCACCTCCATATCTCAAAACAATTATCATGCTTCAATATTTTCTTAGTATTCAACACACTCAGAAGAAAGTTTCACAAATCTTGAATACCAAGCATATTATTATTAAGCAAATTACCATGCTATTAAGAGACTCTCAAAATAATTTAAGTGAAGCATGAGAGATCAATAGTTTCTTTAAAACAAATCCACCACCATGCTCTAAAAGAACTAAGTGAAGCACATAGAGCAAAATTATAACGCTCAAAAGATATAAGTGAAGCACATAGAGCAAAATTAACTAGCTCAAAAGATATAAGTGAAGCACATAGAGTATTCTATCAAATTTTAATTTATGTATGGCTCTCTCAAAAAGTGTGTACAGCAAGGATGATTGTGGAATACTAAGACACAAATACACAAATAATACAAGACGCTCCAAGCAAAACACATATCATGTTGGTGAATAAAAATATAGCTCCAAGTAAATTACCGATGGAAGTGGACGAAAGAGGGGGTCCCTTCCGGGGCATCCCCAAGCTTCGAATTTTTGGTGTCCTTGGATTATCTTGGGGGTTACATGGGCATCCCCAAGCTTAGGCTCTTGTCACTCCTTGTTCCATGATCCATCTAAAGAATTCACCCAAAACTTGAAAACTTCACAACACAAAACTCAAAATAGAAAACTCGTGAGCTCCGTTAGCGAAAGAAAACAAAAGACCACTTCAAGTTACTGTCATTAACTAATTCTTTATTTTTATTGGTGTTAAACCTACTGTATTCCAACTTCTCTATGGATTATAAACTATTTTACTAGCCATAGATTCATCAAAATAAGCCATCAACACACGAAAAACAGAATCTGTCAAAAACAGAACAGTCTGTAGTAATCTGTATCTAGCGCAAGATCTGGAACCCCAAAAATTCTAAAATAAATTTCTGGACGTGAGGAATTTATCTATTAATCATCTGCAAAAAGAATTAACTAAATATCACTCTTCAAATAAAAATGACAGCAGTTCTCGTGAGCGCTAAAGTTTCTGTTTTTTACAGCAAGTTCAACAAGACTTTCCCCAAGTCTTCCCAATGGTTCTACTTGGCACAAACACTAATTAAACACAAAAAACACAACCAAAACAGAGTATAAATAATTTATTTATTACTAATCAGGAGAAAAAGGCAAGGAATAAAAATAAAATTGGGTTGCCTCCCAACAAGCGCTATCGTTTAACGCCCCTAGCTAGGCATAAAAGCGAGGATAGATCTAGGTATTGCCATCTTTGGTAGGCAATCCATAAGTGGCTCTCATGATAGTTTCATATGGTAATTTTATTTTCTTTCTTGGAAAGTGTTCCATGCCCTTTTTTAATGGGAATTGAAATCTAATATTCCCTTCCTCCATATCAATAATTGCACCAACCGTTCTAAGGAAAGCTCTACCAAGAATAATAGGGCAAGAAGGATTGCAATCTATATCAAGAACAATGAAATCTACGGGCACATAATTCCTATTTGGAACAATAAGAACATCATTAATTCTTCCCATAGGTTTCTTAATAGTGGAATCCGCAAGATGCAAGTTTAGAGAGCAATCATCAAAATTACGGAAATCTAGTAAATCACACAAAGTCTTGGGAATAGTAGAGACACTAGTACTCAAATCACACAAAGCATAAAACTCATGATATTTAATTTCAATTTCAATAGTTGGTTCCCACTCATCATAGAGTTTTCTAGGGATAGAAACTTTCAACTCATGTTTTTCTTCATAAGATTACATCAAGGCATCAACAATATGTTCGGTGAAGGCTTTATTTTGACTATAAGCATGTGGAGAATTTAGCACGGATTGCAACAAGGAAATACAATCAATTAAAGAACAAATTTCATAATTAAATTCCTTGAAATCCAATATAGTGGGTTTAGCAACATCTAGATTTTTATTTCTTTCAATCCCACTTTCATCAATTTCATCATTAAGATCTGAATACTCCGAATTTTTAGAACGCCTTCTAGGTAAAGGAAGATCATATTCAGTTTCATCAAGATTCATATTGCAAAACAAAGATTTAATAGGTGACACATCAATAACTTTTATATCTTCATCTTGATTTTCATAGGAATTGGAGGAACACGCTTTAATAAAGGCATCTTTGGAAGCACGCATCCTAGCGGTTCTTTCCTTGCACTCACCAATGGAAATTCTCATGGCTTTGAGAGACTCATTGATATCATGCTTAGGAGGAATAGATCTAAGCTTTAAAGAATCAACCTCAAGAGAAATTCTATCAACGTTCCTAGCCAAATCATCAACTTTAAGCAATTTCTCTTCAAGCAAAGCATTAAAATTCTTTTGTGAATTCATAAACTCTTTAACACTATTCTCAAGTTCAGAGGGCATCTTATTATAATTTCCATAAGAGTTGTTGTAGGAATTCCCATAATTATTAGAAGGATTACTAGGATATGGCCTAGGATTAAAATTCCCTCTATAAGCGTTGTTACCAAAATTATTCCTACCAACAAAATTCACATCCATAGATTCATTGTTATTCTCAATCAAAGTAGACAAAGGCATATCATTAGGATCAGAAGAAACACTCTTAGTAGCAAATAATTTCATAAGTTCGTCCATCTTTCCACTCAACACATTAATTTCTTCTATCGCATGCACTTTTTTATTAGAAGATCTTTCAGTATGCCATTGAGTATAATTAACCATAATATTATCTAGGAGTTTAGTTGCATCTCCTAAAGTGATTTCCATAAAAGTGCCTCCCGCGGCCGAATCTAAAAGATTTCTAGAAGCAAAATTCAATCCGGCATAAAAAATTTGTATGATCATCCACAAATTCAAACCATGAGTAGGGTAATTACGTATCATTAATTTCATTCTCTCCCAAGCTTGTGCAACATGTTCATGATCAAGTTGCTTAAAATTCATAATATCGTTTCTAAGAGAGATGATCTTAGCGGGAGGAAAATACTTAGAGATAAAAGCATCTTTGCACTTGTTCCATGAATCAATACTATTTTTAGGCAAAGACAAAAACCAAGCTTTAGCACGATCTCTAAGCGAAAAAGGAAATAGCTTCAATTTAACGACATCATTATTGACATCTTTTTTCTTTTTCATATCACATAAATCAACGAAGCTATTTAGATGAGTAGCGGCATCTTCACTAGGAAGGCCGGTGAATTGATCTTTCATAACAAGATTCAACAAAGCAGTATTAATTTCACAAGATTCAGCATTGGTAAGAGGAGCAATCGGAGTGCTAAGGAAATCATTATTATTGGTATTGGTGAAGTCACACAATTTGGTAGTATCTTGAGCCATCGCGACAAACAAGCAATCTAACACATGAGCAAACAAAAAGCAAGCGGGCAAAAAGAGGCAAATAGAGAGGGAGGATAGAGAGAGAGGGCGAATAAAACGGCAAGGGTGAATTGGGGGGAGAGGAAAATGAGAGGCAAATGGCAAATAATGTAATGCGAGAGATAGGGATTGTGATGGGTACTTGGTATGTTGACTTTTTGCGTAGACTCCCCAGCAACGGCGCTAGAAATCCTTCTTGCTACGTCTTGACCTTGCGTTGGTTTTCCCCGAAGAGGAAGGGATGATGCAGCAGAGTAGCATAAGTATTTTCCTCAGTTTTTGAGAACCAATGTATCAATCCAGTAGGAGGCCACGCTCAAGTCTCTCGTACCTGCACAAAGCGATAGCTACTCGCAACCAACGCGATTAGGGGTTGTCAATCCCTTCACGGTCACTTATGAGAGTGAGATCTGATAGATATAATATTTTTGGTATTTTTGGTATAAAGATGCAAAGTAAAAGGTAAAAGCAAAGTAAAAAAGCAAAGCAAGATTAAAGTGATGGAGATTGATATGATGAGAATAGACCCGGGGGCCATAGGTTTCACTAGTGGCTTCTCTCAAGAGCATAAGTATTCTACGGTGGGTGAACAAATTACTGTTGAGCAATTGACAGAATTGAGCATAGTTATGAGAATATCTAGGCATGATCATGTATATAGGCATCACGTCCATGACAAGTAGATCGAAACAATTCTGCATCTACTACTATTACTCCACTCATCGACCGCTATCCAGCATGCATCTAGAGTGTTAAGTTAGAAACAGAGTAACGCCTTAAGCAAGATGACATGATGTAGAGAGATAAATTCATGCAATATGAAATAAACCCCATCTTGTTATCCTCGATGGCAATGATACAATACGTGCCTTGCTGCCCCTTCTGTCACTGGGTAAGGACACCGCAAGATCGAACCCAAAGCTAAGCACTTCTCCCATGGCAAGAACTACCAATCTAATTGGCCAAACCAAACGGATAATTCGAAGAGACTTGCAAAGATAACCAATCATACATAAAAGAATTCAGAGAAGATTCAAATCAAATATTATTCATAGATAGACTTGATCATAAACCCACAATTCATCGGTCTTAACAAACACACCGCAAAAAGAAGATTACATCGAATAGATCTCCACAAGAGAGGGGGAGAACTTTGTATTGAGATTCAAAGAGAGAGAAGAAGCCATCTAGCTACTAACTATGGACCCGAAGGTCTGAGGTAAACTACTCACACTTCATCGGAGAGGCTATGATGATGTAGAAGCCCTCCGTGATGACGGCCCTCTTCCGGTGGAGCTCCGAAACAGGCCCCAAGATGGGATCTCGTGGATACAGGAAGTTGCGGCGGTGGAATTAGGTTTTTGGCTCCTGTTCTGATTGTTTGGGGGTACGTGTGTATATATAGGAGGAAAAAGTACGCCGGAGGAGCAAGAAGGGGCCCACGAGGCAGGGGGCGCGCCCTAGGGGGGGCGCCCCCCACCCTCGTGACCGCCTCTTTTGTTCCTTGGAGCAGGGTCCAACTCTCCTGGATCACGTTCGGTGAGAAAATCACGTTCCCGAAGATTTTATTCCGTTTGGACTCTGTTTGATATTCCGTTTCTTCGAAACACTGAAATAGGCAAAAAACAACAATTCTGGGATGGGCCTCCGGTTAATAGGTTAGTCCCAAAAATAATATAAAAGTGGAAAATAAAGCCCAATATAGTCCAAAATAGTAGATAATATAGCATGGAGCAATCAAAAATTATAGATACGTTGGAGACGTATCAGCGATCAGCTAAAACAGCTGGTCGAGCTGCATAGGGTGGCCAAACTGCCCATGAAGGATATAATAATCCGGCTGTGGCCTGCCAAAGGTATACCTAGCAGCTACTTCGGGCTCATGAAGCGGCTGGTGAATGCCTGCCCTTGGCTGGACGTCGTCAAGCGGCCGGTCTGCATCAAGGGCACACGCGTGGCCTTCGCTCGCGTCAAGGTATGGTTGGCGAAGATGGATGCCGTCAAGCTTACGACTGGGGGACCGCCAGAGGGCAAGGAGCACCGCACGCCCGAGCGATATTTTGAAGACGTCCTGGAGGGGTCTCATATTGTGGCGACGCAATGTGCGCAAGACATTATTTTCGAATGAATACATTCATGTTGTCTCTGCCTTGTATGATGAAACGAAGTCATTATGTAATATAATGTTTGTTATTTAAAAAAATTCACCTCCTATGCGGCGTTTGTATAAAATCTGAGAGTTGGCCAGTCATCGGCTTCTACCCCCATGTAGGTAGTACGGGGGTGCTTGGGATGTCATCTAAACACTCTTGATCCAATTGTTTGGTCCTTGAAGGAAGTGTTTAGCGCGACGAACCAGGCAATCGGACTATGCGACTTTAGCACCCTCATTTAGTCATGGGTGATTGACAATAAAAATATAGGCACAACCCCTAGTATCCGAACTAGGATGCTGTAAACACCTGATCGGGTAAGTACCGATCCTCGCGTAATGCGGAAAAAATCTCTTAAGATTTGAGACCTCCGAAGAGCTGACCAGCTCTCGCCGCATCATGACAGTCAGTTTTTGGCTTTCTCTACTAAGGTGCTCCTCTAGGTAAACCAGGGAAAAATCGCGGTAGTTCTCCCTTTACTACCCTAGCCGATATAACGGAATGCAAGGTAGCAAGCACAGGAGCCGGGCAACCCAACTATTGACCAAAGACATGATTCGGAGCCAATGCATATAGTGCTAAATTCGGGGTGCCGAACTATACTGTAAAAAGTGTTCGGACTTTGTTGCCGTGTTGTGGGGCGCTATGAAGCCCTTGGCAAATTCAAACGTACCAAAGTGTACGGGTGCTATTTGATAAAGTTATGAAGAAAGAAAAGGAAGAAAGGGTAGTAAGCTAAAGCTGTAAAATTTGGGCCGCAAAATGTTTCCATTATCATTTCACTGGTGCGTTAAAGCGCATTTATACAAGTAGTGCAATAAGCAGAAGGCTATTTGATATGCCTTAACCAAGGGAGAGCTGCGTGTGGGTCCTGAAAATAGGTAAAGGGATCGTTAAAGAAACCACCTAAAAATTCCCCAGTACATCCATGCTTCTTGTCGTCTTGGTGTATTTATCCTTCGAAAAGAACCGATGGTCAAGCCGTCAGGGAAGGCCTGTGAAAAAGAAACCTGAAAAGGAGAAAAAAGGAAACAGTGAAAGTACGTGTGTCTGGGGCGGTCGAGCCGTATTGTGGATCACAAGCTGGTTATGCCTCCATTCATGCCCATGGTATTTTGAGTGCGTAGTTAGGTACGCGCGGTACAATTGCCGCCACTTGGTCGGGACTGGGACAAAGGCTGAATTGCTAGTCGAGCTCTTGACGAGCCGGGCTGTCCTACTGCAGAATAGTCTGGACTCTCTTGACAGTGTCCGGGAGCTCGGCCGCCGAATTAAGGTTCTGCTTGAAAAGGCCGCTCTGTACTTCTACTGCTAAGGCAGGGTGTGCTCCTCGGTGCGGAGGGAGCGTTCCGTGTTTCCATTAACTGTTATGACGCCGCATGGTCCGGGCATCTTGAGCTTGAGATAAGCATAGTGCGGCATCGCATTGAATTGAGCAAATGCGGTTCGTCCAAGCAGTGTATGATAACCGCTGTGAAAAGGAACAATATCGAAGATTAACTCCTCGCTTCGGAAGTTGTCCGGAGATCCGAAGACAACCTCTAGTGTGATTGAGCCCGTACAGCGAGCCTCTACACCTGGTATGACTCCTTTAAAGGTACTCTTTGTGGGCTTGATCCGTGATGGATTAATTCCCATTTTGCGCACTGTATCCTGATAGAGCAGGTTGAGGCTGCTGCCACCGTCCATCGGGACTCGCGTCAGGTGGAATCCATCAATTATTGGGTCCAGGACCAGTGCGGCTGAACCACAGTGACGGATACTGGTCGAATGGTCCCGACGATTGAAAGTGATAGAGCATGATGACCATGGATTAAATTTTGGGGCGACTGGCTCTATCGCGTAGACGTCCCTGAGCGCGCGCTTGCGCTCCCTCTTGGGGATGTGGGTAGCGTATATCATGTTCACCGTTTTGACCTGAGGGGGAAACTTCTTCTGTCCCCCTGTGTTCGGTGGCCGGGGCTCCTCATCATCACCCTTGCTTTGTGATCCCTTCTCCTTGCTTTCAGCGTTTAACTTGCCGGCCTGTTTAAAAACCCAACAATATCTGTTGGTATGATTGGGTGGTTTGTCTAGGGTGCCATGGATCTGGCACGGGTGATCGAGTAAGCGGTCCAAGCTGGATGCGCCCGAATTGTTCTTTTTGAACGGCTTCTTCCACTGACCGGACTTAGAGCCACTGAATCCGGCATTGACCGTCGTATCATCGGTGTTTTCATTGTTGTTTCGACGCTTGTGTCTGTTGCGTCGGGACTTGTCGTTGCTATTTCTGGCTTCAGAGGTGCCTCCATTGCTTGCATTATTTTTGCTATGGGCCAGCCAACTATCTTCACCCGCACAAAAGCAGGTCATGAGTGCCGTGAGGGCTGCCATGGACTTCGGCTTTTCTTGGCCGAGGTGGCGGGCGAGCCATTTGTCGCAGATGTTGTGTTTAAAGGCCGCTAGGTCTTCGGTGTTGGGGATCGTTGCAGAAATTAAAATTTTGCTACACATCACCAAGATCAATCTGTGGAGTAACTAGCAACGAGAGAGAAGGGAGTGCATCTTCATACCCTTAAAGATCGCGAGTCGGAAGCGTTGCAAGAACGCGGTTGGAGGAGTCGTACATGTAGCGATTCAGATCGCGGCCGAATCCGATCTAAGCACCGAACAACGGTGCCTCCGTGTTCAACACACGTGCAGCCCGTTGACGTCTCCCGCACCTTGATCCAGCAAGGAGGAGGGAGAGGTTGAGGAAGAAGGCTCCAACAGTAGCACGACGGCGGGGTGGTGATGGAGTGGCAGTTCTCTGGCAGGGCTTCGCCAAGCTCACACGGAGGAGGAGAGGTGTTGGGGAGGGGAGGGGCTGCACCTTGGATGTGGTGCTACAGCCCTCCCATTGCCCCTCTATTTTTAGGGAGAAGGGGGAAGGGAGCCGGCCCCTCTAGATGAGATCTAGAGGGGGCGGCGGCCAAGGGGGAGGGGGCTTGCCCCCCAAGCAAAGGGGGAGCGCCCCCTTTAGGGTTCCCCCCAAACCCTAGGTGCATGGGCCCTAGGGGGAATGGTGCCCAGCCCACTAGGGGCTGGTTCCCTTCCACCTACAGCCCATAAGGCCCTCCGGGGCAGGTGGACCCTCCCGGTGGACCCTCGGAACCCCTCCGGTGGTCCCGGTACAATACCGGTATACCCCTGAATATTTCCGGTGACCGTATGATGACTTCCCATATATAAATCTTCACCTCCGGACTATTCCGGAAATCCTCGTGACGTCCGAGATCTCATTCGGGACTCCGAACAACATTCGGTAATCACATACAAATCTTCCTAATAACCCTCGCGTCATCGAACCTTAAGTGTGTAGACCCTACAGGTTCGGGAACCATGCAGACATGACCGAGACAACTCTCCGGCCAATAACCAACAACGGGATCTGGATACCCTTGTTGGCTCCCACATGTTCCATGATGATCTCATTGGATGAACCACAATGTCGAGGATTCAAGCAATCTCGTATACAATTCCCTTTGTCAATCGGTACATTACTTGCCCGAGATTCGATCGTCGGTATCCCAATACCTCGTTCAATCTCGTTACCGGCAAGTCACTTTACTCGTTGCATAACACATCATCCCGTGACCAACCCTTAGTCACATTGAGCTTATTATGATGATGTCTTATCGAGTGGGCCCAGAGATACCTCTTCGTCATACAGAGTGACAAATCCCAGTCTCGATTCATGCCAACCCAACAGACGCTTTCAGAGATACCCGTAGTGCACCTTTATAGTCACCCAGTTACGTTGTGACATTTGGCACACCCAAAGTATTCCTACAATATCCGGGAGTTGCACAATCTCATGGTCTAAGGAAAAGATACTTTACATTAGAAAAGCTTTAGCAGACGAACTACATGATCTTGCGCTATGCTTAGGATTGGGTCTTGTCCATCACATCATTCTCCTAATGATGTGATCCCGTTATCAATGACATCCAATGTCCATGGTCAGGAAACCGTAACCATCTGTTGATCAACGAGCTAGTCAACTAGAGGCTCACTAGGGACATGTTGTGGTCTATGTATCCACACATGTATTACGATTTCCGGATAACACAATTATAGCATGAACAATAGAAAATTATCATGAACAAGGAAATATAATAATAATCATTTTATTATTGCCTCTAGGGCATATTTCCAACAGTCTCCCACTTGCACTAGAGTCAATAATCTAGTTACATTGTGATGAATCGAACACCCATAGAGTTCTGGTGTTGTTCATTGAGGGAGTCCTGGATTAGGGGGTGTTCGGGTAGCCGGACTATACCTTCAGCCGGACTCCAGGACTATGAAGATACAAGATTGAAGACTTCGTCCCGTGTCCGGATGGGACTTTCCTTGGCGTGGAAGGCAAGCTTGGCGATCCGGATATTCAAGATCTCCTACCATTGTAACCGACTTTGTGTAACCCTAATCCTCTCCGGTGTCTATATAAACCGGAGGGTTTTAGTCCGTAGGACAACTTCATCATACAACAACCATACCATAGGCTAGCTTTTAGGGTTTAGCCTCCTTGATCTCGTGGTAGATCTACTCTTGTACTACCCGTATCATCAATATTAATCAAGCAGGACGTAGGGTTTTACCTCCATCAAGAGGGCCCGAACCTGGGTAAAACATCGTGTTCCTTGCCTCCTGTTACCATCCGGCCTAGGCGCACAGTTCGGGACCCCCTACCCGAGATCCACCGGTTTTGACACCGACATTGGTGCTTTCATTGAGAGTTCCTCTGTGTCGTCGCTTAGGCCCGATGGCTCCTTCGATCATCAACAACGATGCAGTCCAGGGTGAGACTTTTCTCCCCGGACAAATCTTCATCTTCGGCGGCTTCGCACTACGGGCCAATTCGCTTGGCCACCTTGAGCAGATCAAAAGGTACGCCCCTGGCCATCAGGTCAGGTTTGGAAGCCTAAACAACACGACTGACATCCACGGGGACTTGATCTTTGACGGATTCGAGCCACAGCCAAGCGCGCCGCACTGTCTCGATGGGCATGATATAGCTCTACCGCCGAACAGCGCCTTGGAGGCCGCACACGCATCGGTTTCGACCATTGATTCGGAGCCTACTGCGCCGATCGAGGATCAGCGGTTGGACGCTGCCTCAGGGGCTGCAATCTCAGAGGCGATCGAGCCAAACTCCAGCCCCACACTCCGCATGGCCCATGACTTCGAGGAGCCGGATTCCTCTCCGAACTCCGAGCCCCCCGCGCCCCTGCCGATCGAATCCGATTGGGCGCCGATAATAGAGTTCACCGCTGCGGACATCTTTCAGCACTTGCCCTTCGGCGACATCCTGAATTCTCTAAAGTCTCTCTCTTTATCAGAAGAGCCCTGGCCGGACTATGGTCACCAAGGTTGGGATACGGACGATGAAGAAATTCAAAACCCACCCACCACCCACTTCATAACCACTATCGACGACTTAACCGACATGCTTGACTTCGACTCCGAAGACATCGACGGCATGGACGACGATGCAGGAGACGAACAAGAACCAGCACCTGTAGGGCGCTGGAAGGCCACCTCGTCATATGACATATATATGGTGGACACTCCAAAGGATGGAGATGGCGATGGAACAACGGGGGACGATACCTCTAAGAATCAGCCCAAGCGCCGGCGTCAGCGGCGCCGCTCTAAATCCCGCCAAAGCAAAAACGGTGATTCCGGCACGGGAGATAATACTACTCCGGACAGCGCCGAAGAATACCCCCTCCAGCAAGATTCAGCACAGGAGACAGAGAAGCCAGCCCTCACGAGAGGGCGGAGGACCAAGAGGTCGAGGACAATAATTATACGCCTCCCTCCGAAGACGAGGCAAGCCTCGACGACGACGAGTTCGTCGTGCCAGAGGATCTCGCCGAACAAGAGCATTTTACACGCAGGATTATGGCCACGGCAAGCAGCCTCAAGAAAAAGCAGCAACATCTTAGAGCTGATCAGGATTCGCTAGCTGACAGATGGACTGAAGTCCTTGCGGCCGAAGAGTATGAACTCGAACGCCCCTCCAAGAGTTACCCAAAGCGCAGGCTGCTACCCCGACTAGAGGAGTACGCACCTACATCACCAGCGCATGACATGGCCGACCGGCCACCTCGTGGCCGCGACAGAGAGGCCTCTTGGCCCTCCACTCAAGCCATGCCCCGACGCCGCGTCAACCATACTAAGGCACGGGAAAATGCGCCCGACCTGCGCGACATACTGGAGGACAAGGCAAGGCAAACAAGATCGATCTACGAATCACGCAGGCGCCCCACGGCACGTGACGGTGATCATCACTCCGGATGCAATAAATCCGGCCGGGCCGAACTCAACAGACAAAGCTCCTTCGAGCTGCATCGTGATATAGCCCAATACAGAGGCGCCGCACACCCACTATGCTTCACAGATGAAGTAATGGATCATAAAATCCCCGAGGGCTTCAAACCCGTAAACATCGAATCATACGATGGCACAACAGATCCTGCGGTATGGATCGAGGATTATCTCCTTCATATCCACATGGCCCGCGGCGATGATCTACACGCCATCAAGTACCTCCCACTCAAACTTAAGGGACCGGCCCGGCATTGGCTTAACAGCTTGCCAGCAGACTCAATCGGTTCTTGGGAGGACCTGGAAGCCGCATTCATTGACAACTTCCAGGGCACTTATGTGCGACCACCGGACGCCGATGACCTAAGCCACATAATTCAGCAGCCAGAGGAATCGGCCAGGCAATTTTGGACACAGTTCCTAACAAAGAAAAACCAGATAGTCGACTGTCCGGACGCAGAGGCCTTAGCGGCCTTCAAGCATAATATCCGTGACAAGTGGCTTGCCCGGCACCTGGGACAGGAAAAGCCGAAATCTATGGCAGCCCTCACGACACTCATGACCCGCTTTTGCGCGGGAGAAGACAGCTGGCTAGCTCGCAGCAACAATTTGACCAAGAAACCTGGTAATTCGAATACCAAGGACAAAAGCAACAGGTCGCGTTGGAACAAACAAAAGCGCTGCGTTAACAGCGACAGCAATGAGGATACGACAGTTAATGCCGGATTCCGAGGCTACAAATCCGGTCAATGGAAAAAGCCATTCAAAGGAAATACTCAGGGCCCGTCCAGTTTGGACCGAATACTCGACCGCTTGTGCCAGAAACATGGCACCCCCGAAAAGCCAGCCAATCACACCAACAGGGATTGTTGGGTGTTCAAGCAGGCAGGCAAGTTAAGAGCTGAAAACAAAGACAAGGGGCTGCATAGCGACGACGAGGACGAGCCCAGGCCGCCGAACAATAGTGGACAGAAGGGATTTCCCCCGCAAGTGTGGACGGTGAACATGATATACGCAACCCACATCCCCAAGAGGGAGCGGAAGCGTGCGTTACGGGACGTATATGCGATGGAGCCAGTCGCCCCAAAGTTCAACCCATGGTCCTCCTGCCCGATCACCTTTGATCGAAGGGACCACCCCACTAGCATCCGTCACGGCGGCTTCGCCTCATTGGTTCTAGACCCAATCATTGACGGATTTCATCTCACAAGAGTCCTCATGGACGGCGGCAGCAGCCTAAACCTGCTTTACCAGGATACAGTGCGAAAAATGGGCATAGATCCCTCAAGGATCAAGCCCACCAAAATGACCTTTAAAGGCGTCATACCAGGTGTAGAAGCCAACTGTACAGGCTCAGTCACACTGGAAGTGGTCTTCGGATCTCCGGATAACTTCTGAAGTGAGGAGTTAATCTTCGACATAGTCCCGTTCCGTAGTGGCTATCACGCACTGCTCGGGCGAACCACATTCGCAAAATTCAACGCAGTACTGCACTATGCATACCTCAAGCTCAAGATGCCAGGCCCTAGAGGAGTAATCACGGTCAATGGGAACACTGAACGCTCCCTCCAAATGGAGGAGCACACGGCAGCGCTCACAGCAGAAGTACATAGCAGCCTCTCTAGGCAGTTCTCCAGTTCGGCCTTTAAAAAGTCGGACACTGTCAAGCGCGCCCCGAGTACCCTACAACAAGACCGCCTGGCATGTTCTGAGCTAGCGTAGCAATGCGGCCCCAACACTAGCCCTCACGATATAGCGAAACCAGTGCTTCGCGTACATAACTACGCTCCTGAAATACCATGGGCACAGGGGAAGGGGCACTATCATGACACGCCTGAAATACGACTTAAACCGCACCAGGGGCTGCCGGATTACTTTTTTTCTTACTCTCAGGACTCCATACTTCGAACGACCCGTTCGGCAATTCAACTGCCGCACAAACGATGCAAGATCCAGGAACGCAGACAAGCCACGCCGCATTACGGAACTTCCAGGTGGTCTCTATTGCGAGCAGTATACCTATTTTTTAATACAATTCCGCGGCCTGCCCCTGGCCAGGACATGTTAAATAGTCCAATTTCTTTTGCTTATCGCACTATTTGTATCGTTCCGCTTTCATAGCAACCTTTCTATAAACAATGCATAGCTTTTTGTCTATTTTTTGCATTATACTCTTTTTATATATATGTTTATTAATAACATGTTGCATCCGTACACTGTGGTACGGCAAAAATACGCCGAGGGCTTCAGTACCCATCAATATGCGCGTGAGAAGTCCGTACACTTTCACAAGTGCGGCACCCCGAACTTATAGCACTATATGCATCGGCTCCGAATCATGATTTGGGTCAATGGTTGGGTTTGCCCGGCTCCTATGTTTTGGTGCCTTACGTTCCGCTATATCGGCTAAGGTAGCACTAGGAGAACTACTGTGATTGTGCCCCAGTTGAGCTGGGCTGAGCACCTCAGTACAGAAAGCTAAAACCGACTGTCATGATGAGGCGAGAGACCGGTCGCTGTTCGAGAGGTTTTTCGAGTCCTTAAAGGCTTATGCCGCTTCGAGCGAGGAACCGGCTTTGTCCGGCCAAGGCGTGGATAGCGCCCCGAACTCGGTCTTCCGAATACTAGGGGCTTCGCCGAAATTTAAAATTATAGAGTTCTATGGCTAAGTGAGAGTGTTCAAGCATTATAGTCCGATTGCCTTGTTCGTTGTGCTGATCGCCTCCCTCGACGGACCCAATCATGGGAAAAAGAGCGCTCAAGTTTATCCCGAACACCCCAGCACTAGTGGCATGGGGGCAGAAGCCGACGACTGGCCATCTCTCAATTTTTTGATAAACGGCCGCACAGAAAGTAATATTTTAAATTCAACAAGCATTTCTTAGCGCATATGAACAAGTTTTCAGCGCACAGGATAACACGAGCGAGTTCATTCAAAAATTACATCCTTGGTACATTCATCCGCCATAAGGCGGGCACCAGCCAGAACATCCTTGTAATAGTTCTCGGGCTTGCGATGCTCCTTCCCCGGCGGCGGCCCGTCCCTCACAAGCTTCTCACCGTCCAGCTTGCCCCAGTGCACCTTTGCATGGGCAAGGGCCCTACGGGCACCTTCGATGCAGACAGAGCGCTTGATGACCTCGAGCCTGGGACAAGCCTCCACCAGCCGCCGCACGAGTCCGAAGTAGCTCCCAGGCAGGGCCTCTCCAGGCCACAGCCGAACTATGAAGCCCTGTTTGGCTGCCTTGTGGAACTCAACCAGCTGCTTCAGCTGGTCACTCAAGGGCACAGGGTGTCCGGCCTCAGCATACTGAGACCAGAACACCTTCTCCGTCGAGCTGCCTTCCTCGGCTCGGTAGAATGCGGCAGCATCGGATACGCTGCGGGGAAGATCTACAAATGCCCCTGGAGAGCTCCGGATTCGGGTAAGTAACAAGTAGTTTACTTTTATATGTTGCATAGAGAATGCCTTACCCGCCGCTATCTTTTTCACCGCATTCAATTCCTGGAGGGCCTTCTAGGCTTCGGCCTGGGCAGATTTGGCAGTTTTAAGGGTCGCGGCAAGCTCGGACGCTCGCGTTTTCGAGTCGAGCTCCAAACTCTCATGTTTTTTCATGAGAGCCTGAAGCTCTTGCTGCACCTCGCCGACCTGCGCCTCAAATTTCTCCTGCTCGGTGCGCTCCGTGGCCGCTCTCTTTTTGGGCTCGGACAGCGCCTGCTTGAGGGTCGCCACCTCAGTTGTGGCCCCTACAATAAGCAGTATACTCCTGTCATTTTTTGCAATTGCGTCTTCTTTTAGGAATTTTTTTCTACAAGGTATCTCTTACCTTCTTTCTCCTCGAGCTGCCGCTTGGCAAGGTCGAGCTCTTGCTCGGTCCGCTCGAGGCCCTGCTTCAGGGCATCCACCTCTGCAGTCTGTGCGGCGCTGGCCAGCAGCGAAGCCTGCATACGTATATTAACTCCTTTTTAGTTAGACTCCTGCGATATTGAATAGATCCTCTATTCGTCTTTTCTTTCTGAACGCCAAACAGAGCATCAGGGGCTACTGTCTATGCGGTAATTTTATTACATATTTTTACTTACCTTGAAGCCTGTTAGAAGGCTAGCACAAGCTTCAGTCAGTCCGCTTTTGGCGGACCGAACCTTCTGGACCACCGTACTCATGATGGTACGGTGCTCCTCGTCGATGGAGGCACCCTCAAGCACCTCCAGCAGATTGTCCGGCGCCTCCGGTTGGACGGAGGACGCCGGCTCAATAGGCTTGCTCTTCTTGGCAGGAGTTCGCCTGCCGCGGTCCGGAACCGTTGATGATTCCGGTGCAGTGTCCGGCTTAAAGCCGGACTTGGAGCCCTGGGGGGTCTTGTCCCCTTTACTCATGGAGTCCGGGAGGTCGCCTCACGGCTCCTCCTGGACCGCCTCCTCTGGCCCCGGATCTTGTCGCGACGCCACTTCGGCATCATCCGCAGCACAGGGGGAGGCAGCGGGCGGAACTGAATTCACGTCCGATGAATCCAGGGAGCCGCTCGACGACTCATCGAGCCCATCCTTGGGCGGGCTTCATGATTACATTCGACATTAGGGAAAGTTGTGCAACAAAAGGAATATCATGAGTTGCTCTGGTATCCGAACACTTACGATTTCGCCGGACGCTTGGCTCTGTCCGGCCACTCCTCTTCGTCCTCGTCGGCGTCGGTGGCGTAGTCCGGCGGAGGGGTTTTCCTCTTCTTGGACCCCTCGGCCTCCCCTACTGGGGCGCCTTCCTCTTCTTTCCTCCCCCCGCTGGAGGGGGAGAGGCTTCTTCTTCCTCCTCCTCGTCTTCACGGTAGGAGTGCGTCTCGGACTCATCGGACGACGAGTCCGACACCACCATATGCCGGGAACTCTTTCGAGTCCCCGTGGCCTTCTTCTTCTTGGCCTTCTTCTCCGGCACCACATAAGGTGCCGGAACCAGCAGCTTCACTAGGAGATCAGGGGCTGGGTCTTCAGGCAAGGGAGCCGGACAGTTAATCAGTCCAGACTTCGCCTGCCAAGCCTGTCAAAGGTGAGGGAGTTTAGATCCCGCATAGAGTCAAACTATGAAGAAAACTTAACATCCTGTAAAAGATGAAAATATTTTACATCGCCAGCAGGACGCTGCGGGCTGAATCCGCAGTCTTCGGAGGCGGATGTGGGAGCCTCGGTGCCTTTGGTTAGCCCCTTCCAGACATCTTCATACGTCGTGTCGAAGAGCCTGCTCAGAGTTCGGTGCTGCGCCGAGTTGAACTCAGACAAATTGAAGTCCCATTCTTGACACGGAAGGATCCGGCGGACGAGCATGACCTGGACTACGTTGACAAGCTTGAGCTGCTTGTTCACCAGGGACTGGATGCATTTTTGCAGTCCGGTCACCTCTTCTTCGTCGCCCCATGACAAGCCCGTCTCCTTCCAGGACGTGAGCCGCGTAAGGGGTCCGGATCGGAATTCAGGGGCTGCGATCCAGTTCGGATCGCGTGGCTCGGTGATGTAAAACCACCCTGACTGCCACCCCTTCAAGGTCTCCACAAAGGAGCCCTCGAGCCATAGGACGTTGGCTATTTTTCCCGCCATGGCACCTCCGCACTCCACCTGGTTGCCGCGCACCACCTTTGGCTTGACGTTGAAGGTCTTGAGCCAGAGGCCGAAATGGGGGCGGATGCAGAGGAAAGCCTCGCACACGACGATAAACGCCGAGATATTGAGGATGAAGTTTGGGGCCAGATCATGGAAATCTAGGCCATAGTAGAACATGAGCCTGCGGACAAATGGCTGGAGAGGAAAACCTAGTCCGCGGAGGAAGTGGGGAAGAAATACTACCCTCTCATGTGGCCTTGGGGTGGGGAGAAGCTGCCCCTCCTCAGGAAGCCGGTGCGCGATGTCTTTGGACAGGTATCCGGCCTTCCTTAGCCTTTTGACATGGCCCTCCGTAACGGAGGAGACCATCCACTTGCCTCCCGCTCCGGACATTGTTGGAGAAGATTGAGGTAGGAAGTGCGGGCTCGGGCGCTAGAGCTCGGGTGCGCAGAAGATGGATAGGCAAAGGAGGAAGAAGGCGTAGGTAAAAAGGTGGATCCTTATCCCCTTATATGAGCGGATGCGACTATGCATCCCCACCAGCCTAGTAAAAATCGCTTGCCTCCCAAGCGCCGTGATAAATGGCGCGGTTGGGTTACTCATGTCCGTATTGATGGGAATCCCGTAAATGGGGGACACGATCTCTGCTTTGACAAGATGTGCCAAGGAAACCGCCTCACAAAACACGCTGAGGTGGAAAAGTGAAAACAATTCGAATAAAAGCTTGGCCGTAGTGTGATGTCACGCTGCGGAATACGTCAATAGATTAGATTTGTGTTAATATTATTCTCTCTATGGCAATACGTGGAAACTTATTTTGCAGAGCCGGACACTACTCTTGGTGTTTACAAACTTTTATGAAGAATTTGGAGGAGGAACCCGCCTTGCAATGCCAAAGACAATCTACACGCCGGACTCGTCGTCATGGAAGCCTGGTTCAGGGGCTACTGAGGGAGTCCTGGATTAGGGGGTGTTCGGGTAGCCGGACTATACCTTCAGCCGGACTCCAGGACTATGAAGATACAAGATTGAAGACTTCGTCCCGTGTCCGGATGGGACTTTCCTTGGCGTGGAAGGCAAGCTTGGCGATGCGGATATTCAAGATCTCCTACCATTGTAACCGACTTTGTGTAACCCTAACCCTCTCCGGTGTCTATATAAACCGGAGGGTTTTAGTCCGTAGGACAACTTCATCATACAACAACCATACCATAGGCTAGCTTTTAGGGTTTAGCCTCCTTGATCTCGTGGTAGATCTACTCTTGTACTACCCATATCATCAATATTAATCAAGCAGGACGTAGGGTTTTACCTCCATCAAGAGGGCCCGAACTTGGGTAAAACATCATGTTCCTTGCCTCCTGTTACCATCCGGCCTAGACGCACAGTTCAGGACCCCCTACCCGAGATCCGCCGGTTTTGACACCGACAATCATGTTTTGCTCGAGGAAGAGGTTTAGTCAACGGATCTGCGACATTCAGGTCCCTATACACTTTACAAATATCTATGTCTCCATTTTGAACATTTTCACCAATGGAGTTGAAGCGACGCTTGATATGCCTGGTCTTCCTGTGAAACCTGGGCTCCTTGGCAAGGGCAATAGCTCCAGTGTTGTCACAGAAGAGAGTCATCGGGCCCAATGCTTTGGGAATAACTACTAGGTCGGTAATTAACTCCTTCATCCAGATTGCTTCTTATGCTGCCTCCGAGGCTGCCATGTACTCCGCTTCACATGTAGATCCCGCCACG
Organism: Triticum aestivum; assembly: GCF_018294505.1. NCBI lineage: Eukaryota > Viridiplantae > Streptophyta > Magnoliopsida > Poales > Poaceae > Triticum > Triticum aestivum. The sequence continues at coordinate 627,465,463 of NC_057797.1, forward strand.
ACGCTTTGCTTGCAACTACACCAGCTGACTTCCCCACCATTGAAAATATACACATATCCGGTTTGTGACTTAGAGTCATCTAGATCTGTGTCGAAGCTAGCATCGACGTAACCCTTTACGACGAGCTCTTCGGCACCTCCATAAACGAGAAACATATCCTTAGTCCTTTTCTGGTACTTCAGGATATTCTTGGCCGTTGTCCAGTGTTCCATGCCGGGATTACTTTGGTACCTTCCTACCAAACTCACGACAAGGTTTACATCAGGTCTGGTACACAGCATGGCATACATAATAGACCCTATGGCCGAGGCATAGGGGACGACACTCATCTTTTCTCTATCTTCTGTCGTGGTCGGGCATTGAGCCGTGCTCAATCTCATACCTTGCAATACAGGCAAGAACCCCTTCTTGGACTGATCCATATTGAACTTCTTCAATATCTTGTCAAGGTACGTACTTTGTGAAAGACCAATGAGGCATCTCGATCTATCTCTATAGATCTTGATGCCTAATATATAAGCAGCTTCTCCAAGGTCCTTCATTAAAAAACACTTGTTCAAGTAGTCCTTTATGCTTTCCAAGAATTATATCATTTCCAATCAATAGTATGTCATCCACATATAATATGAGAAATGCTACAGAGCTCCCACTCACTTTCTTGTAAACACAGGCTTCTCCATAAGTCCACGTAAACCCAAACACTTTGATCATCTCATCAAATCGAATGTTCCAACTCCGAGAGGCTAGCACCAGCCCATAGATTGAGCGTTGGAGCTTGCACACCTTGTCAGCATTCTTAGGATCGAAAAAACCTTTCGGCTGCATCGTATACAATTCTTCCTTAAGGAAACCATTAAGGAATGCTGTTTTGACATCCATTTTCCATATCTCATAATCATAGAATGCGGCACTTGCTAACATGATTCGGACGGACTTCAGCTTCGCTACGGGTGAGAAAGTCTCATCGTAATCAACCCCTTGAACTTGTCGATAACCCTTAGCGACAAGCCGAGCCTTATCGATGGTCACATTACCATCCGCGTCTGTCTTCTTCTTAAAGATCCATTTATTTTCTATGGCTCGCCGATCATCGGGCAAGTCAGTCAAAGTCCATACTGTTGGGGAACGTAGTAATTTTAAAAATTTCCTATGCACACGCAAGATCATGGTGATGCATAGCAACAAGAGGGGAGAGTGTTGTCCATGTACCCTCGTAGACCGAAAGCGGAAGCGTTAGCACAACGCGATTGATGTAGTCGTACATCTTCACGATCCGACCGATCAAGTACCGAATGCATGGCACCTCCGAGTTCTGCACACGTTCAACTCGATGACGTCCCTCGAACTCCGATCCAGCCAAGTGTTGAGGGAGAGTTTCTTTCAGCACGACGGCGTGGTGACGACAATGATGTTCTACCAACGCAGGGCTTCACCTAAGCACCGCTACGATATGATCGAGGTGGATTATGGTGGAGGGGGGGCACTGCACATGTCTAAGAGATCAAGAGATCAATTGTTGTTTCTTTGGGGTGCCCCCTGCCCCCGTATATAAAGGAGTGAATGAGGGGGAGGGCCGGCCGTCTCTTTGGCGCGCCCTAGGGGAGTCCTACTCCCACCGGGAGTAGGATTCCCCCTTTCCTTGTAGAACTAGGAGCCCTTCCAAGTAGTAGGAGTAGGAGGGAAGGAAAGGGAAGGGAAAAGGAGAAGGAAGGAAGGGCCCCCCTTCCTAGTCCAATTCGGACCAGCCCATGGGGAGGGGTGCAGCCACCCTTTGAGGCCTTTCTCTCCTTTCTCGTATGGCCCATTAAGGCCCAATACGAATTCCCGTAACTCCCTGGTACTCCCGAAAATACCCGAATCACTCGGAACCTTTCCGATGTCCGAATATAGTCGTCCAATATATCGATATTTACGTCTCAACCATTTCGAGACTCCTCGTCATGTCCTCGATCTCATCCGGGACTCCGAACTCCTTCGGTACATTAAAACACATAAACTCATAATATAACCGTCATCGAACTTTAAGCGTGCGGACCCTACGGGTTCAAGAACTATGTAGACATGACCGAGACACGTCTCCGGTCAATAACCAATAGCGGAACCTGGATGCTCATATTGGCTCCTACATATTTTACGAAGATCTTTATCGGTCAAACCGCATAACAACGTACGTTGTTCCCTTTGTCATCGGTATGTTACTTGCCCGAGATTCGATCGTCGGTATCTCAATACCTAGTTCAATATTGTTACCGGCAAGTCTCTTTACTCGTTCCGTAATACATCACCCCGCAACTAACTCATTAGTTGCAATGCTTGCAAGGCTTAAGTGATGTGCATTACCGATTGGGCCCAGAGATACCTCTTCGACAATCGGAGTTACAGATCCTAATCTCGAAATACGCCAACCCAACAAGTACCTTTGGAGACACCTATAGAGAACCTTTATAATCACCCAATTACGTTGTGACGTTTGGTAGCACACAAAGTGTTCCTCTGGTAAACAGGAGTTGCATAATCTCATAGTCATAGGAACATGTATAAGTCATGAAGAAAGCAATAGCAACATACTAAACGATCGGGTGCTAAGCTAACGGAATGGGTCAAGTCAATCACATCATTCTCCTAATGGTGTGATCCCGTTAATCAAATGACAACCCATGTCAATGGTTAGGAAACTTAACCATCTTTGATCAACGAGCTAGTCAAGTAGAGGCATACTAGTGACACTCTGTTTGTCTATGTAGTCACACATGTATTATGTTTCTGGTTAATACAATTCTAGCATGAATAATAAACATTTATCATAATATAAGGACATAAATAATAACTTTATTATTGCCTCTAGGGCATATTTCCTTCAGTCTCCCACTTGCACTAGAGTCAATAATCTAGTTCACATCGCCATGTGATTTAATACCAATAGTTCACATCACCATGTGATTAACACCCATAGTTCGCATCGACATGTGACCAACACCCAAAGGTTTTACTAGAGTCAATAATCTAGTTCGCATTGCTATGTGATTAATACCCAAAGAGTACTAAGGTGTGATCATGTTTTGCTTGTGAGAGAAGTTTAGTCAACGGGTCTGCCACATTCATATCCGTAAGTATTTTGCAAATTTCTATGTCAACAATGCTCTACACGGAGCTACTCTAGCTAATTGCTCCCACTTTCAATATGTATCCAGATTGAGATTTAGAGTCATCTGGATCAGGGTCAAAATTTGCATCGACGTAACCCTTTACGATGAACCTTTTTGTCACCTCCATAATCGAGAAACATATCCTTATTCCACTAAGGATAATTTTGACTTCGCGCTGTCAAGTGATCTACTCCTAGATCACTATTGTACTCCCTTGCCAAAAAAGTGTAGGGTATACAATAGATCAGGTACACAACATGGCATACTTTATAGAACCTATGGCTGAGGCATAGGGAATGACTTTCATTCTCTCTCTATCTTCTGGCGTGGTCGGGTTTTGAGTCTTACTCAACTTCACACCTTGTAACACAGGCAAGAATCCTTCTTTAACTGTTCCATTTTGAACTACTTCAAAATCTTGTCAAGGTTTGTACTCATTGAAAAACTTATCAAGCATCTTGATCTATCTCTATAGATCTTGATGCTCAATATGTAAGCAGCTTCACTGAGGTTTTTCTTTGAAAAAATCCTTTCAAACATTCCTTTATGCTTTGCAGAATAATTCTACATTATCTCCAATCAACAGTATGTCATTCACATATACTTATCAGAAATGTTGTAGTGCTCCCACTCACTTTCTTGTAAATACAGGTGAGGGAGTCCTGGATTAGGGGGTGTTCGGGTAGCCGGACTATACCTTCAGCCGGACTCCAGGACTATGAAGATACAAGATTGAAGACTTCGTCCCGTGTCCGGATGGGACTTTCCTTGGCGTGGAAGGCAAGCTTGGCGATGCGGATATTCAAGATCTCCTACCATTGTAACCGACTTTGTGTAACCCTAACCCTCTCCGGTGTCTATATAAACCGGAGGGTTTTAGTCCGTAGGACAACTTCATCATACAACAACCATACCATAGGCTAGCTTTTAGGGTTTAGCCTCCTTGATCTCGTGGTAGATCTACTCTTGTACTACCCATATCATCAATATTAATCAAGCAGAACGCGGGGTTTTACCTCCATCAAGAGGGCCCGAACCTGGGTAAAACATTGTGTTCCTTGCCTCCTGTTACCATCCGGCCTAGACGCACAGTTCGGGACCCCCTACCCGAGATCCGCCGGTTTTGACACCAACATTGGTGCTTTCATTGAGAGTTCCTCTGTGTCATCGCTTTTAGGCCCGGTGGCTCCTTTGATCATCAACAACGATGCGGTCCAGGGTGAGACTTTTCTCCCCGGATAGATCTTCGTCTTCGGCGGCTTCGCACTGCGGGCCAATTCGCTTGGACACCTTGAGCAGATCGAAAGCTACGCCCCTGGCCATCAGGTTAGGTTTGGAAGCCTAAACTATATGGCTGATATCCGCGGGGACTTGATCTTCGACGGATTCAAGCCACAGCCAAGCGTGCCGCACTGTCTCGATGGGCATGATATAGCTCTGTCGCTGAACAGCGCCTTGGAGGCCGCACACGCATCGGTTCCGACCATTGATTCGGAGCCTACTGCGCCGATCGAGGATTAGTGGTTGGACGCTGCCTCAGGGGCTGCGATCTCAGAGGCGATCGAGCCGAACTCCAGCCCCGCATTCCGCATGGCCCGTGACTCCGAGGAGCCGGATTTCTCTCCGAACTCCAAGCCCCCCGCGCCCCTGCCGATCGAATCCGATTGGGCGCCGATAATGGAGTTCACCGCCGCGGACATCTTTCAGCACTCGCCCTTCGGCGACATCCTGAATTCTCTAAAGTCTCTCTTTTTATCAGGAGAGCCCTGGCCGGACTACGGTCAGCAAGGTTGGGATACGGACGATGAAGAAATTCAAAACCCACCCACCACCCACTTTGTATCCACTGCTGACGACTTAACCGAGATGCTTGACTTCAACTCTGAAGACATCAACGGCATGGACGACGATGCAGGAGACGAACAAGAACCAGCACCTGTAGGGCGCTGGAAGGCCACCTCGTCATATGACATATATATGGTGGACACTCCAAAGGATGGAGATGGCGATGGAACAGCGGGGGATGATACCTCTAAGAAATAGCCCAAGCACCGGCGTCAGCGGCGCCGCTCTAAATCCCGCCAAAGCAAAAACGGTGATTCCGGCACGCGAGATAATACTACTTCGGACAGCGCCGAAGAACACCCCCTCCAGCAAGATTCAGCACAGGAGGACAGAGAAGCCAGCCCTCACGAGAGGGCGGAGGACCAAGAGGTCGAGGACGATAATTATACGCCTCCCTCCGAAGACGAGGCAAGCCTCGACGACGACGAGTTCGTTGTGCCAAAGGATCTCGCCGAACAAGAGCGTTTTACACGCAGTATTATGGCCACAGCAAGCAGCCTCAAGAAAAAGCAGCAACAGCTTAGAGCTGATCAGGATTCTCTAGCTGACAAATGGACTGAAGTCCTTGCGGTCGAAGAGTATGAACTCGAACGCCCCTCCAAGAGTTACCCAAAGTGCAGGCTGCTACCCCGACTAGAGGAGGAAGCACCTACATCACCAGTGCATGACATGGCCGACCGGCCACCTCGTGGCCGCGAGAGAGAGGCCTCTTGGCCCTCCACTCAAGCCATGCCCCGACGCCCCGTCAAGCATACTAAGGCACGGGAAAATGCGCCCGACCTGCGCGACATACTGGAGGACAAGGCAAGGCAAACAAGATCGATCTATGGATCGCGCAGGCGCCCCACGGCACGTGACGGTGATCGTCACTCCGGATGCAATAAATCCGGCCGGGCCGAACTCAACAGACAAAGCTCCTTCGAGCTGCGTCGTGATATAGCCCAATACAGAGGCGCCGCACACCCACTATGCTTCACAGATGAAGTAATGGATCATAAAATCCCCGAGGGCTTCAAACCCGTAAACATCGAATCGTACGATGGCACAACAGATCCTGCGGTATGGATTGAGGATTATCTCCTTCATATCCACATGGCCCGTGGCGATGATCTACACGCCATCAAGTACCTCCCACTCAAACTTAAGGGGCCGGCCCGGCATTGGCTTAACAGCTTGCCAGCAGACTCAACCGGTTCTTGGGAGGACCTGGAAGCCGCATTCCTTGACAACTTTCAGGGCACTTATGTGCGACCACCGGACGTCGATGACCTAAGCCACATAATTCAGCAGCCAGAGGAATCGGCCAGGCAATTCTGGACACGGTTCCTAACAAAGAAAAACCAGATAGTCGACTGTCCGGACGCAGAGGCCTTAGCGGCCTTCAAGCATAATATCCGTGACGAGTGGCTTGCCCGGCACTTGGGACAAGAAAAGCCAAAATCTATGGCAGCCCTCACGACACTCATGACCCGCTTTTGCGTGGGAGAAGATAGCTGGCTAACTCGCTGCAACAATTTGACCAAGAAACCTGGTAATTCGAATACCAAGGACAAAAGCGACAGGTCGCGTTGGAACAAACAAAAGCGTCGCGTTAACAGCGACAGCAACGAGGATACGTCAGTTAATGCCGGATTCCGAGGCTACAAATCCGGTTAACGGAAAAAGCCATTCAAAAGAAATACTTAGGGCCCGTCCAGTTTGGACCGAATACACGACCGTTTGTGCCAGATACATGGCACCCCCGAAAATCTAGCCAATCACACCAACAGGGATTGTTGGGTGTTCAAGCAGGCAGGCAAGTTAAGAGCCGAAAACAAAGACAAGGGGCTGCATAGCGACGACGAGGAGGAGCCCAGGCCGCCGAACAACAGTGGACAGAAGGGATTTCCCCCGCAAGTGCGGACGGTGAACATGATATACACAACCCACATCCCCAAGAGGGAGCGGAAGCGTGCGTTACGGGACGTATATGCGATGGAGCCAGTCGCCCCAAAGTTCAACCCATGGTCTTCCTGCCCGATCACCTTTGATCGAAGGGACCACCCCACTAGCATCCGTCACGGCGGCTTCACCGCATTGGTGCTAGACCGAATCATTAACGGATTTCATCTCACAAGAGTCCTCATGGACGGCGGCAGCAGCCTGAACCTGCTTTACCAGGATACAGTGCGAAAAATGGGCATAGATCCCTCGAGGATCAAGCCCACCAAAACGACCTTTAAAGGCGTCATACCAGGTGTAGCAGCCAACTGTGCAGGCTCAGTCACACTGGAAGTGGTCTTTGGATCTCTGGATAACTTCCGAAGCAAGGAGTTAATCTTCGACATAGTCTCGTTCCGTAGTGGCTATCACGCACTGCTCGGGCGAACCGCATTCGCAAAATTCAATGCGGTACCGCACTATGCATACCTCAAGCTCAAGATTCCAGGCCCTAGAGGAGTAATCACGGTCAATGGGAACACTGAACGCTCCCTCCGAACGGAGGAGCACACGGCAGCGCTCGCAGCAGAAGTACAAAGCAGCCTCTCCAGGCAGTTCTCCAGTTCGGCCTTCAAAAAGCCGGACACTCTCAAGCGCGCCCGGAGTACCCTACAACAAGACCGCCTCGCACGTTCTGAGCTAGCGTAGCAATGCGGCCCCAACCCTAGCCCTCGCGATATAGCGAAACCAGTGCTTTGCGTACATAACTACGCTCTTGAAATACCATGGGCACACGGGAAGGGGCACTATCACGGCACGCCCGAAATACGGCTTAAACCGCACCAGGGGCTGCCGGATTCCTTTTTTTCTTACTCTCAGGACTCCATACTTCGGCGACCCGTTCGGCAATTCAACTGTCGCACAAACGATGCAAGATCCAGGAACGCAGACAAGCCACGCCGCATTATGGAACTTCTAGGTGGTCTCTATTGCGAGCAGTATACCTGTTTTTTAATACAATTCCGCGGCCTGCCCCTGGCCAGGACATGTTAAACAGTCCAATTTCTTTTGCTTATCGCACTATTTGTATCGTTCCGCTTTCATAGCAACCTTTCTATAAACAATGCATAGCTTTTTGTCTATTTTTTGCATTATACTATTTTTATATATATGTTTATTAATAACATGTTGCATCCGTACACTGTGGTACGGCAAAAATACACTAGGGGCTTCAGTACCCATCAATATGCACGTGAGAAGTCCGTACACTTCCACAAGTGCGGCACCCCGTACTTATAGCACTATATGCATCGGCTCCGAATCATGATTTGGGTCAATGGTTGGGTTTGCCCGGCTCCTATGTTTTGGTGCCTTACGTTCTGCTATATCAGCTAAGGTAGCACTAGGAGAACTACTGCGATTGTGCCCCACTTGAGCTGGGCTGAGCACCTCAGTAGAGAAAGCTAAAACCGACTGTCATGATGAGGCGAGAGACCGGTCGTTATTCAAGAGGTTTTTCAAGTCCTTAAAGGCTTATGCCGCTTCGAGCGAGGAACCAGCTTTGTCCGGCCAAGGCGTGGATAGCGCCCCGAACTCGGTCTTCCGAATACTAGGGGCTTCGCCGAAATTTAAAATTATAGAGTTCTGTGGCTAAGTGAGAGTGTTCAAGCATTATAGTCCGATTTGCCTTGTTCGTTGTGCTGATCGCCTCCCTCGACGGACCCAATCATGGGAAAAAGAGCGCTCAGGTTTATCCCGAACACCCCAGCACTAGTGGCATGGGGGCAGAAGCCTACGACTGGCCATCTCTCAATTTTTTGATAAACGGCCGCACAGAAAGTAATATTTTAAATTCAACAAGCATTGCTTAGCGCATATGAACAAGTTTTCAGCGCATAGGATAACACGAGCGAGTTCATTCAAAAATTACATCCTTGGTACATTCATCCGCCATAAGGCGGGCACCAGCCAGAACATCCTTGTAATAGTTCTCGGGCTTGCGATGCTCCTTCCCCGGCGGTGACCCGTCCCTCACAAGCTTCTCACCGTCCAGCTTGCCCCAGTGCACCTTTGCACGGGCAAGGGCCCTACGGGCACCTTCGATGCAGACGGAGCGCTTGATGACCTCGAGCCTGGGACAAGCCTCCACCAGCCGCCGCACCAGTCTGAAGTAGCTCCCAGGCAGGGCCTCTCCAGGCCACAGCCGAACTATGAAGCCCTTCAGGGCCTGTTCGGCCGCCTTGTGCAGCTCGACCAGCTACTTCAGCTGGTCGCTCAAGGGCACAGGGTGTCCGGCCTCAGCGTACTGAGACCAGAACACCTTCTCCGTCGAGCTGCCTTCCTCGGCTCGGTAGAATGCGGCGGCATCAGATACGCTGCGGGGAAGATCTGCAAATACCCCTGGAGAGCTCCGGATTCGGGTAAGTAACAAGTAGTTTACTTTTATATGGCTGCTTTGCATAGAGAATGCCTTACCCGCCGCTATCTTTTTCACCGCATCCATTTCCTGGAGGGCCTTCTGGGCTTCGGCCTGGGCAGATTTGGCAGTTTTAAGGGCCGCGGCAAGCTCGGACGCTCGCGTCTTCAAGTCGAGCTGCAAACTCTCATGTTTTTTCATGAGAGCCTGAAGCTCTTGCTGCACCTCGCCGACCTGCGCCTCAAATTTCTCCCGCTCGGTGCGCTCCGTGGCCGCTCTCTTCTTGGGCTCGGGCAGCGCCTGCTTGAGGGTCGCCACCTCAGTTGTGGCCCCTACAATAAGCAGTATACTCCTGTCATTTTTTGCAATTGCGTCTTCTTATAGGCATTTTTTTCTACAAGGTATCTCTTACCTTCTTTCTCCTCGAGCTGCCGCTTGGCAAGGCCGAGCTCTTGCTCGGTTCGCTCAAGGCCCTGCTTCAGGGCATCCACCTCTGCAGTCTGTGCGGCGGTGGCCAGCAGCGAAGCCTGCATACGTATATTGACTCCTTTTTAGTTAGACTCCTGCGATATTTAATAGATCCTCTATTCGGCTTTTCTTTCCGAACGCCAAACAGAGCATCAGGGGCTACTGTCTATGCGGTAATTTTATTACATATTTTTGACTTACCTCGAAGCCTGTTAGAAGGCTAGCACAAGCTTCAGTCAGTCCGCTTTTGCCGGACCGAACCTTCTGGACCACCGTACTCATGATGGTACGGTGCTCCTCGTCGATGGAGGCACCCTCAAGCACCTCCAGCAGATTGTCCGGTGCCTCCGGTTGGACGGAGGATGCCGGCTCAATAGGCTTGCTCCTCTTGGCAGGAGTTCGCCTGCCGCGGTCCGGAACCGTTGATGATTCCAGCGCGGTGTCCGGCTTAAAGCCGGACTTGGAGCCCTGGGGGGTCTTGTCCCCTTTACTCATGGAGTCCGGGAGGTTGCTTCGCGGCTCCTCCTGGACCGCCTCCTCTGGCCCTGGATCTTGTCGCCACGCCACTTTGGCGTCATCCGCAGCACAGGGGGAGGCAGCGGGCGGAACTAAATTCACGTCCGATGAATCCAAGGAGCCGTCGACGACTCGTCGAGCCCGTCCTTGGGCGGGCTTCATGATTACATTCGACATTAGGGAAAGTTGTGCAACAAAAGGAATATCATGAGTTGCTCTGGTATCCGAACACTTACGATTTCGCCGGACGCTTGGCTCTGTCCGGCCACTCCTCTTCGTCCTCGTCGGCGTCGGTGGCGTAGTCCGGCGGAGGGGTTTTCCTCTTCTTGGACCCCTCGGCCTCCCCTACTGGGGCGGCCTTCCTCTTCTTTCCTCCCCCCGCTGGAGGGGGAGAGGCTTCTTCTTCCTCCTCCTCGTCTTCACGGTAGGAGTGCGTCTCGGACTCGTCGGACGACGAGTCCGACACCACCATATGCAGGGAACTCTTTCGAGTCCCCGTGGCCTTCTTCTCCGGCACCACATAAGGTGCCGGAACCAGCAGCTTCACTAGGAGAGCAGGGGCTGGGTCTTCAGGCAAGGGAGCCGGACAGTTAATCAGTCCGGACTTCGCCTACCAAGCCTGTCAAAGGTGAGGGAGTTTAGATCCCGCATAGAGTCAAACTATGAAGAAAACTTAACATCCTGTAAAAGATGAAAATATTTTACATCGCCAGCAGGACGCTGCGAGCTGAATCCGCGGTCTTCGGAGGCGGATGTGGGAGCCTCGGCGCCTTTGGTTAGCCCCTTCCAGACATCTTCGTACGTCGTGTCGAAGAGCCTGCTCAGAGTTCGGTGTTGCGCCGAGTTGAACTCCCACAAATTGAAGTCCCGTTCTTGACACGGAAGGATCCGGCGGACGAGCATGACCAGGACTACGTTGACAAGCTTGAGCTGCTTGTTCACCAGGGCTGGATGCATTTTTGCAGTCCGGTCACCTCTTCTTCGTCGCCCCATGACAAGCCCGTCTCCTTCCAGGACGTGAGCCGCGTAAGGGGTCCGGATCGGAATTCAGGGGCTGCGATCCACTTCGGATCTCGTGGCTCGGTGATGTAAAACCACCCTGACTGCCACCCCTTCAAGGTCTCCACAAAGGAGCCCTCGAGCCATAGGACGTTGGCTATTTTTCCCGCCATGGCACCTCCGCACTCCGCCTGGTTTCCACGCACCACCTTTGGCTTGACCTTGAAGGTCTTGAGCCAGAGGCCGAAATGGGGGCGGATGCAGAGGAAAGCCTCGCACACGACGATAAACGCCGAGATATTGAGGATGAAGTTCGGGGCCAGATCGTGGAAATCTAGGCCATAGTAGAACATGAGCCCACGGACAAATTGGTGGAGAGGAAAACCTAGTCCACGGAGGAAGTGGGGAAGAAATACTACCCTCTCATGGGGCCTTGGGGTGGGGAGAAGCTGCCCCTCCTCAGGAAGCCGGTGCGCGATGTCTTTGGACAGGTATCCGGCCTTCCTTAGCCTTTTGACATGGCCCTCTGTAACGGAGGAGACCATCCACTTGCCTCCCGCTCCGGACATTGTTGGAGAAGATTGAGGTAGGAAGTGCGGGCTCGGGCGCTGGAGCTCGGGTGCGCAGAAGATGGATAGGCAAAGGAGGAAGAAGGCGTAGGTAAAAAGGTGGATCCTTATCCCCTTATATGAGCAGATGCGACTATGCGTCCCCACCAGCCTAGTAAAACTCGCTTGCCTCCCAAGCGCCGTGATAAATGGCGCGGTTGGGTTACCCACGTCCGTATTGATGGGAATCCCGTAAATGGGGGACACGATCTCTGCTTTGACAAGATGTGCCAAGGAAACCGCCTCGCAAAACACGCTGAGGTGGAAAAGTGAAAACGATTCGAATAAAAGCTTGGCCGTAGTGTGATGTCACGCTGCGGAATACGTCAGCAGATTAGATTTGTGTTAATATTATTCTCTCTGTGGCAATACGTGGAAACTTATTTTGCAGAGCCGGACACTACTCTTGGTGTTTACAAACTTTTATGAAGAATTTGGAGGAGGAACCCGCCTTGCAATGCCGAAGACAATCTACGCGCCGGACTCGTCGTGATTGAAGCCTGGTTCAGGGGCTACTGAGGGAGTCCTGGATTAGGGGGTGTTCGGGTAGCCGGACTCCAGGACTATGAAGATACAAGATTGAAGACTTCGTCCCGTGTCCGGATGGGACTTTCCTTGGCGTGGAAGGCAAGCTTGGCGATGCGGATATTCAAGATCTCCTACCATTGTAACTGACTTTGTGTAACCCTAACCCTCTCCGGTGTCTATATAAACCGGAGGGTTTTAGTCCGTAGGACAACTTCATCATACAACAACCATACCATAGGCTAGCTTTTAGGGTTTAGCCTCCTTGATCTCGTGGTAGATCTACTCTTGTACTACCCATATCATCAATATTAATCAAGCAGGACATAGGGTTTTACCTCCATCAAGAGGGCCCGAACCTGGGTAAAACATCGTGTTCCTTGCCTCCTGTTACCATCCGGCCTAGACGCACAGTTCGGGACCCCCTACCCGAGATCCGCCGATTTTGACACCGACAACAGGCTTCACCGCAAGTCTGTATAAAACTATATGCTTTGATCAACTTATCAAAGCGTATATTCCAACTCCGAGATGCTTGCACCAGTCCATAGATGGATCACTGGAGCTTGCATATTTTGTTAGCACCTTTAGGATTGACAAAACTTTCTTGTTGCATCATATACAACTCTTCTTCAATAAATCAATTAAGGAATGTAGTTTTGTTTATCCATTTGCCAGATTTCATTAAATGTGGCAATTGCTAACATGATTCGGACAGACTTAAGCATAGATACGAGTGAGAAACTCTCATCGTAGTCAACACTTTGAACTTGTCGAAAACCTGTTGCGACAATTCTAGCTTTGTATATAGTAACACTACTATCAGCGTCCGTCTTCCTCTTGAAGATCCATTCAATCTCAATGGCTCGCCGATCTTTGGGAAAGTCAATCAAAGTCCATACTTTGTTCTTATACATGGATCTCATCTCAGATTTCATGGCCTCAAGCCATTTCGCGGAATCTGGGCTCATCATTGCTTCCTCATAGTTCGTAGGTTCGTCATGGTCAAGTAACATGACCTCCAAAATAGGATTACCATACCACTCTGGTGCGGATCTCACTCTGGTTTCCCTACGAGGTTCGGTAGTAACTTGATCTGAAGTTACATGATCATCATCATTAGCTTCCTCACTAATTGGTGTAGGAGTCATAGAAACATATTTCTGTGATGAACTACTTTCCAATAAGGGAGCAGGTACAGTTACCTCATCAAGTTCTACTTTCCTCCCACTCACTTCTTTCGAGAGAAACTCCTTCTCTAGAAAAACTCCGAATTTAGCAACAAAAGTCTTGCCTTCGGATCTTTGATAGAAGGTGTACCCAACAGTCTCCTTTGGGTATCCTATGAAGACGCACTTCTCCGATTTGGGTTTGAGCTTATCAGGTTGAAACTTTTTCACATAAGCATTGCAACCTCAAACTTTAAGAAACGACGACTTAGGTTTCTTGCCAAACCATAGTTCATACGGTGTCGTCTCAACGGATTTAGATGGTGCCCTATTTAACGTGAATCTAGCTGTCTCTAATGCATAACCCCAAAACGATAGTGGTAAGTCGGTAAGAGATATCATAGATCGCACCATATCTAATAAAGTACGGTTATGACGTTCGGACACACCATTACACTGTGGTGTTCCAGGTGGCGTGAGTAGTGAAACTATTTCACATTGTTTTAACTTAAGGCCAAACTCATAACTCAAATATTTTACTTCTGCGATCATATCGTAGAACCTTCTATTTTTGTTACAATGATTCTCCACTTCACTCTAAAATTCTTTGAATTTTTCAAATGTTTCAGACTTGTGTTTCATCAAGTAGATATACTCATATCGGCTCAGATCATCTGTGAAGATCAGAAAAAAATGATACCTGCCACGAGCCTCAATATTCATCGGACCACATACATCAGCATGTATGACTTCCAACAAATCTGTTGCTCGCTCCATTGTTCCGGAGAATGGAGTCTTAGTCATCTTTGCCCATGAGGCATGGTTCGCAAGCATCAACTGATTCATAATCAAGTGATTCCAAAAGCCCATCAGCATGGATTTTCTTCATGCGCTTTACACCAATATGACCTAAACGGTAGTGCCACAAATAAGTTGCACTATCATTATTAACTTTGCATCTTTTGGCTTCAATATTATGAATATGTGTATCACTACGATCGAGATTCAACAAACCATTTTCATTAGGTGCATAACCATAGAAGGTTTTATTCATGTAAACAGAATAACAATTATTCTCTAACTTAAATGAATAACCGTATTGCAATAAACATGATCAAATCATATTCATGCTCAATGTAAACACCAAATAACATTTATTTTAGGTTTAACACTAATCCCAAAAGTATAGGGAGTGTGCGATGATGATCATATCAATCTTGGAACCATTTCCAACACACATCGTCACTTCACCCTTAACTAGTCTCTGTTCATTCTGCAACTCCCGTTTCGAGTTGCTATTCTTAGCAACTGAACTAGTATCAAATATTGAGGGGTTGCTATAAACATTAGTCAAGTACACATCAATAACATGTATATCAAATATACCTATGTTCACTTTGCCATCCTTCTTATCCGCCAATTACTTGGGGTAGTTCCGCTTCCAATGACCAGTCCCTTTGTAGTAGAAGCACTCAGTTTCAGGCTTAGGTCCAGACTTGGGTTTTTTCACTTGAGCAGTAACTTGTTTGCCGTTCTTCTTTAAGTTCCCCTTCTTTCCTTTGCCCCTTTTCTTGAAACTAGTGGTCTTGTCAACCATCAACACTTGATGTTTTTCTTGATTTCTACCTTCGTTAATTTCAGTATCACGAAGAGCTTGGGAATCGTTTCTGTTATCCCTTGCATATTATAGTTCATCACGAAGTTCTAGTAACTTGGTGATGGTGACTAGAGAATTATGTCAATCACTATTTTATCTGGAAGATTAACTCCCACTTGATTCAAGCGATTGTAGTACCCAGACAATCTGAGCACATGCTCACTGCTTGAGCTATTCTCCTCCATCTTTTAGCTATAGAACTTGTTGGAGATTTCATATCTCTCAACTCGGTTATTTACTTGAAATATTAACTTCAACTCCTGGAACATCTCATATGGTCCACGACGTTCAAAACATCTTTGAAGTCCCGATTCTAAGCCGTTTAATCATGGTGCACTAAACTATCAAGTAGTCATCATATTGAGCTAGCCAAATGTTCATAACATCTGCATCTGCTCCTGCAATAGGTTTGTCACCTAGCAGTGCATCAAGGACATAATTTTTCTGTGCAGCACTAAGGATAAACCTCAGATCACGGATCCAATCCGCATCCTTGCTACTAACATCTTTCAACTTAGTTTTCTCTAGGAACATATCAAAATAAAACAGGGGAGCTAAACACGAGCTTTTGATCTACAACATAGATATGCTAATACTACCAGGACTAAGTTCATGATAAATTTAAGTTCAATTAATCATATTACTTAAGAACTCCCACTTAGATAGACATCCCTCTAATCCTCTAAGTGATCACGTGATCCATATCAACTAAACCATGTCCGATCATCACGTGAGATGGAGTAGTTTCAATGGTGAACATCACTACGTTGATCATATCTACTATATGATTCACGCTCGACCTTTCGGTATCCGTGTTCCGAGGCCATATCTGTTATATGCTAGGCTCGTCAAGTTTAACCTGAGTATTCCGCATGTGCAACTGTTTTGCACCCGTTGTATTTTGAATGTAGAGCCTATCACACCCGATCATCATGTGGTGTCTCAGCACGAAGAACTTTCGCAACGGTGCATACTCAGGGAGAACACTTGTACCTTGATAATTAGTGAGAGATCATCTTATAAAGCTACCGTCGAACTTAGCAAAATAAGATGTATAAAAGATAAACATCACATGTAATCAAAATATGTGACATGATATGGCCATCATCATCTTGTGCCTTTGATCTCCATCTCCAAAGCATCGTCATGATTTCCATCGTCACCAGCATAACATCATGATCTCCATCATCTTGATCTATATCAATGTGTCGTCACATGGTCGTCTCGCCAACTATTGCTCTTGCAACTATTGCTATCGCATAGCGATAAAGTAAAGCAATTATTTGGCGCTTGCGTCTTATGCAATAAAGAGACAACCATAAGGCTTCTGCCAGTTGCCGATAACTTCAACAAAACATGATCATCTTATACAACAACTTATATCTCATCACGTATTGACCATATCACATCACAACATGCCCTGCAAAAACAAGTTAGGCGTCCTCTACTTTGTTGTTGCAAGTTTTACGTGGCTGCTACGGGCTGAGCAAGAACCGTTCTTACCTACGCATCAAAACCACAACAATAGTTTGTCAAGTTAGTGATGTTTTAACCTTCTCAAGGACCGGGCGTAGCCACACTCGGTTCAACTAAAGTTGGAGAAACTGACACCCGTTAGTCACCTGTGTGCATAGCACGGCGGTAAAACCAGTCTCGCGTAAGCATACGCATAATGTCGGTCCGGGCCGCTTCATCCAACAATACCGCCGAACCAAAGTATGACATGCTGGTAAGCAGTATGACTTATATCGCCCACAACTCACTTGTGTTCTACTCATCCATATGACATCTACGCATAAAACCAGGCTCGGATGCCGCTGTTGGGGAACGTAGTAATTTCAAAAATTTCCTACGCACACGCAAGATCATGGTGATCCATAGCAACGAGAGGGGAGAGTGTTGTCCATGTACCCTCGTAGACCGAAAGCTGAAGCGTTAGCACAACACGGTTGATGTAGTCGTATGTCTTCACGATCCGACCGATCAAGTACTGAATGCATGGCACCTCCGAGTTCTACACACGTTCAACTTGATGACGTCCCCCGAACTCCGATCCAGCGGAGTGTTGAGGGAGAGTTTCGTTAGCACGACGGCGTGGTGACGGTAATGATGTTCTACCGACACAGGGCTTCGCCTAAGCACCGCTACGATATGATCGAGGTGGATTATGATGGAGGGGGGCACCGCACACGGCTAAGAGATCAAGAGATCAATTGTTGTTTCTTTGGGGTGCCCCTTGCCCCCGTATATAAAGGAGTGGAGGAGGGGGAGGGCCGTCCCTCTCTATGGCGCGCCCTAGGGGAGTCCTACTCCCGCCGGGAGTAGGATTCCCCCTTTTCTAGTAGAACTAGGAGCCCTTCCAAGTAGTAGGAGTAGGAGGGAAGGAAAGGGAAGGGAAAAGGAGAATGAATAAAGGGGCACCCCTCCTCCCTAGTCCAATTCGGACCAGCCCATGGGGAGGGGTGCGGCCACCCTTTGAGGCCTTTCACTCATTTCCCGTATGGCCCATTAAGGCCCAATACAGATTCCCATAACTCCCCGGTACTCCTGAAAATACCCGAATCACTCGGAACCTTTCCGATGTCCGAATATAGTCGTCCAAAATATTGATCTTTACGTCTCGACCATTTCGAGACTCCTCGTCATGTCCCCGATCTCATCTAGGACTCCGAACTCCTTCAGTACATCAAAACACATAAACTCATAATATAACCGTCATCAAACTTTAAGCATGCGGACCCTATGGGTTCGAGAACTATGTAGACATGACCGAGACACGTCTCCGGTCAATAACCAATAGCGGAACCTGGATGCTCATATTGGCTCCTACGTATTCTCCAAAGATCTTTATCGGTCAAACCGCATAACAACAAACGTTGTTCCCTTTGTCATCAGTATGTTACTTGCCCGAGATTCGATCGCCGGTATCTCAATACCTAGTTCAATCTCGTTACCGGCAAGTCTCTTTACTCGTTCCGTAATACATCATCCTGCAACTAACTCATTAGTTGCAATGCTTGCAAGGCTTAAGTGATGTGCATTACCGAGAGGGCCCAGAGATACCTCTCCGACAATCGGAGTGACAAATCCTAATCACAAAATACGCCAACCCAACAAGTACCTTTGGAGACACCTGTAGAGCACCTTTATAATCACCCAGTTACGTTGTGATGTTTGGTAGCACACAAAGTGTTCCTCCGGTAAACGGGAGTTGCATAATCTCATAGTCATAGGAACATGTATAAGTCATGAAGAAAGCAATAGCAACATACTAAACGATCGGGTGCTAAGCTAACGGAATGGGTCAAGTCAATCACATCATTCTCCTAATGGTATGATCCCGTTAATCAAATGACAACCCATGTCAATGGTTAGGAAACTTAACCATCTTTGATCAACGATCTAGTCAAGTAGAGGCATACTAGTGACAGTCTGTTTGTCTATGTAGTCACACATGTATTATGTTTCCGGTTAATACAATTCTAGCATGAATAATAAACATTTATCATGATATAAGGAAATAAATAATAACTTTATTATTGCCTCTAGGGAATATTTCCTTCACATACTTTGTTTTCATACATGGATCCTATCTCGGATTTCATGGCTTCCAGCCTTTTGTTGGAATCTGGGCCCGCCATCGCTTCTTCATAGTTTGAAGGTTCACCATTGTCTAACAACATGATTTCCAGGACAGGGTTGTTGTACCACTCTGGTACGGAACGTGTCCTTGTGGACCTACAAAGTTCAGTAGCAACTTGATCTGAAGTTTCATGATCATCATCATTAACTTCCTCTCTAGTCGGTGCAGGCACCTCAGAAACATTTTCTTGAGCTGCGCCACTCTTCGGTTCAAGAGGAAATACTTCATCAAGTTCTACTTTCCTCCCACTTACTTCTTTTGAGAGAAACTCTTTTTCTAGAAAGGATCCATTCTTGGCAACAAAGATCTTGCCTTCGGATCTAAGGTAGAAGGTATACCCAATGTTTCCTTAGGGTATCCTATGAAGACGCATTTTTCCGATTTGGGTTCGAGCTTTTCAGGTTGAAGTTTCTTGACATAAGCATCGCATCCCCAAACTTTCAGAAACGACAGCTTAGGTTTCTTACCAAACCACAATTCATACGGTGTCATCTCAACGGATTTCGATGGAGCCCTATTTAAAGTGAATGCGGCAGTCTCTATAGCATAACCCCAAAATGACAGCGGTAGATTGGTAAGAGACATCATAGATCGTAGCATATCCAATAGAGTGCGATTACGACATTCGGACACACCATTATGCTGAGGTGTTTCAGGCGGCGTGAGTTGTGAAACAATTCCGCATTTCCTTCAGTGCATGCCAAATTCGTGACTCAAATATTCTCCCCCATGATCTGATCGTAAGAACTTGATTTTCCTGTCACGTTGATTCTCAACCTCACTCTGAAATTCCTTGAAATTTTCAAAGGTCTCAGACTTGTGTCTCATTAAGTAGACATATCCATATCTATTCAAGTCATCAGTGAGGGTGAGAACATAACGATAGCCACCGCGAGCCTCAACACTCATTGGACCGCACACATCAGTATGTATGATTTCCAATAAGTTGGTTGCTCGCTCCATTGTTCCGGAGAATGGAGTCTTGGTCATTTTGCCCATGAGGCATGGTTCGCATGTGTCAAATGATTCATAATCAAGAGACTCCAAAAGTCCATCTGCATGGAGTTTCTTCATGTGTTTGACACTGATGTGACCAAGGCGGCAGTGCCACAAGTATGTGGGACTATCATTATCAACCTTACATCTTTTGGCATTCACACTATGAATATGTGTAACATCACGTTCGAGATTAAATAAGAATAAACCATTGACCAGCGGGGCATGACCATAAAACATGTCTCTCATATAAATAGAACAACCATTATTCTCATATTTAAATGAGTAGCCATCTCGCATTAAACAAGATCCAGATACAATGTTCATGCTCAATGCTGGTACTAAATAACAATTATTGAGGTTTAAAACTAATCCCGTAGGTAAATGTAGAGGTAGCGTGCCGACGGCGATCACATCGACCTTGGAACCATTACCGACACGCATTGTCACCTCGTCCTTCGCCAGTCTCTGTTTATTCTGCAGTTCCTGTTTTGAGTTACAAATATGAGCAACTGCACCGGTATTAAATACCCAGGAGCTACTACAGCGCTGGTTAGGTACACATCAATAACATATATATCACATATACCTTTGGCATTGCCGGCCTTCTTATCCGCTAAGTACTTGGGGCAGTTCCGCTTCCAGTGACCGTTTCCCTTGCAATAAAAGCACTCAGTCTCAGGCTTGGGTCCATTCTTTGGCTTCTTCCTGGCAGCTTGCTTACCGGGCGCGGCAACTCCCTTGCCGTCCTTCTTGAAGTTCTTTTTACCCTTGCCTTTCTTGAACTTAGTGGTTTTATTCACCATCAACACTTGATGTTCCTTTTTGATTTCCACCCCCGCTGATTTCAGCATTGAATATACCTCAGGAATGGTCTTTTCCATCCCCTACATATTGAAGTTCATCACAAAGCTCTTGTAGCTAGGTGGGAGCGACTGAAGGATTCTGTCAACGACCGCATCATCCGGGAGATTAACTCCTAGCTGAGACAAGCGGTTGTGCAACCCAGACATTTTGAGTATGTGCTCGCTGATGGAACTATTCTCCTCCATCTTACAACTGTAGAACTTGTCGGAGACTTCATATATCTCGACCCGAGCATGAGCTTGGAAAACCATTTTCAGTTCTTGGAACATCTCATATGCTCCGTGTTGCTTAAAACGCTTTTGGAGCCCCGGTTCTAAGTTGTAAAGCATGCCGCACTGAACCAGGGAGTAATCATCACTACGCGTCTGCCAAGCGTTCATAACGTCTTGTTCTACTGGGAAAACAGGTGCTTCACCTAGCGGTGCATCAAGGACATATGCTTTCCTGGCAGCTATGAGGATAATCCTCAGGTTACGGACCCAGTCCGTGTAGTTGCTGCCATCGTCTTTCAGCTTGGTTTTCTCTGGGAACGCATTGAAGTTGAGGGCAACATTAGCGTGGGCCATTTGATCTACAAGACATATTGCAAAGAATTTTAGACTATGTTCATAATAATTAAGTTCATCTAATCAAATTATTTAATGAACTCCCACTCAGATAGACATCCCTCTAGTCATCTAAGTGATACATGATCCGATTCAACTAGGCCGTGTCCGATCATTACGTGAGACGGACTAGTCATCATCGGTGAACATCTTCATGTTGATCGTATCTTCTATACGACTCATGTTCGACCTTTCGATCTTCCGTGTTCCGAGGTCATGTCTGTACATGCTAGGCTCGTCAAGTCAACCTAAGTGTATTGCGTGTGTAAATTTGGCTTACACCCGTTGTATGCGAACGTTAGAACCTATCACACCCGATCATCATGTGGTGCTTTGGAACGACGGACCTTAGCAACGGTGCACAGTTAGGGGGAACACTTTCTTGAAACTATTGCGAGGGATCATCTTATTTATGCTACGGTTGTTCTAAGCAAATAAGATGTAAAACATGATAAACATCACATGCAATCAAATAGTGACATGATATGGCCAATATCATTTTGCTCCTTTTGATCTCCATCTTCGGGGCGCCATGATCATCATTATCACCGGCATGACACCATGACCTCCATCATCATGATCTCCATCATCGTGTCTTCATGAAGTTGTCTCGCCAACTATTACTTCTACTACTATGGCTAACGGTTAGCAATAAAGTAAAGTAATTACATGACGTTTATGTTGACACACATGTCATAAATAAATTAAGACAACTCCTATGGCTCCTGCCGGTTGTCATACTCATCGACATGCAAGTCGTGGTTCCTATTACAAGAACATGATCAATCTCATACATCACATATATCATTCATCACATCCTTTTGTCCATATCACATCACACGGCATATGCTACAAAAACAAGTTAGATGTCCTCTAATTGTTGTTGCAAGTTTTTTACGTGGCTGCTATAGGTTTCTAGCAAGAACGTTTCTTACCTACGCCAAAACCACAACGTGATATGCCAATTTCTATTTACCCTTCATAAGGACCCTTTTCATCGAATCTGATCCGACTAAAGTGGGAGAGACAGATACCCGCTAGCCACCTTATGCAACTAGTGCATGTCAGTCGGTGGAATCAGTCTCACGTAAGCGTACATGTAAGGTCGGTCCGGGCCGCTTCATCCCACGATGCCGCCGAATCAAGATAAGACTAGCAACGGCAAGTAAATTGAAAAAATCGACGCCCACAACAACTTGTGTTCTACTCGTGCATAGAAACTACGCATAGACCTAGCTCATGATGCCACTGTTGGGGATCGTTGCAGAAATTAAAATTTTCCAAGATCAATCTATGGAGTAACTAGCAACGAGAGAGAAGGGAGTGCATCTTCATACCCTTGAAGACCGCGAGTCGGAAGCGTTGCAAGAACGCGGTTGGAGGGGTCGTACACGTAGTGATTCATATCGCGACCGAATCCGATCTAAGCACCGAACAACGGTGCCTCCGTGTTCAACACACGTGCAGCCCGTTGACTTCTCTCGCGCCTTGATCCAGCAAGGAGGAGGGAGAGGTTGAGGAAGAAGGCTCGAACAGCAGCACGATGGCGTGGTGGTGATGGAGTGGTAGTTCTCTGGCAGGGCTTCGCCAAGCTCACGCGGAGGAGGAGAGGTGTTGGGGAGGGGAGGGACTGCGCCTTGGATGTGGTGCTGCAGCCCTCCCCTTGCCCCTCTATTTATAGGGAGAAGGGGGAAGGGGGCGGCCCCTCTAGATGAGATCTAAAGGGGGGCGGCGGCCAAGGGGGAGGGGGCTTGCCCCCCAAGCAAAGGGGGGCGCCCCTCTTTAGGGTTCCCCCCAAACCCTAGGCGCATGGGCCCTAGGGGGAATGGCGCCCAGCCCACTAGGGGCTGGTTCCCTTCCACCTACAGCCCATAAGGCCCTCCGGGGCAGGTGGACCCTCCCGGTGGACCCCCAGAACCCCTCCGGTGGTCCCGGTACAATACCGGTATACCCAGAATATTTCCGGTGACCGTATGATGACTTCCCATATATAAATCTTCACCTCCGGACTATTCCAAAACTCCTCGTGACGTCCGGGATCTCATCCGGGACTCCGAACAACATTCGGTAATCACATACAAATCTTCCTAATAACCCTAGCGTCATCCAACCTTAACTGTGTAGACCCTACGGGTTCGGGAACCATGCAGACATGACCGAGACAACTCTCCGGCCAATAACCAACAACGGGATCTGGATACCCATGTTGGCTCCCACATGTTCCACGATGATCTCATCAGATGAACCACGATATCGAGGATTCAAGCAATCCCGTATACAGTTCCCTTTGTCAATCGGTACGTTACTTGCCCGAGATTCGATCGTCGGTATCCCAATACCTCGTTCAATCTCGTTACCGGCAAGTCACTTTACTCGTTGCGTAACACATCATCCTGTGACCAACCCTTAGTCACATTGAGCTCATTATGATGATGTCTTACCGAGTGGGCCCAGAGATACCTCTCCGTCATACGGAGTGACAAATCCCAGTCTTGATTCGTGCCAACCCAACAGACGCTTTCAGAGATACCCGTAGTGCACCTTTATAGTCACCCAGTTACGTTGTGACGTTTGGCACACCCAAAGTATTCCTATAGTATCCGGGAGTTGCACAATCTCATGGTCTAAGGAAAAGATACTTGACATTAGAAAAGCTTTAGCAGATGAACTACACGATCTTGCGCTATGCTTAGGATTGGGTCTTGTCCATCACATCATTCTCCTAATGATGTGATCCCATTATCAATGACATCCAATGTCCATGGTCAGGAAACTGTAGCCATCTGTTGATCAACGAGCTAGTCAACTAGAGGCTCACTAGGGACATGTTGTGGTCTATGTATTCACACATGTATTATGATTTCTGGATAACACAATTATAGCATGAACAATAGACAATTATCATGAACAAGGAAATATAATAATAACAATTTTATTATTGCCTCTAGGGCATATTTCCAACATTCGACATCCGGACAGTCGACGATCTGATTCTTTTTGGTTAGAAACCTAGTCCAGAATTTTCTGGACGACTCTCCAGGCTTTTGAACTATATGGCTTAAGTCATCGGCATCTGGTGGCCAGACATATGTACCTTGGAAGTTGTCGCGGAAGGCGTCTTCCAAATCCTCCCAGCTTCTAATAGAGTTTTTGGGCAGACTGTTTAACCAGTGTCGAGCTGGCCCTTTGAGCTTTAACGGAAGATATTTGATGGAGTGGAGGTCATCTCCGCATGCCATATGGATATGGAGAAGGAAATCCTCAATCCACACAGCGGTATCAGTTGTTCCATCGTATGATTCAATATTCACGGGTTTAAACCCTTCTGGGAATTCATGCTCCATTACTTCGTCAGTGAAACAAAGAGGGTGTGCGGCGCCTCTATATCGGGCACATTGCGCCGTAGCTCCGATGGAGTCCGTCTGCGGTTTTCGGCCCGCGCATGACTAGGCTTGTCACGTCCGAATAGGTAGCCGCCGTCACGTGTCGGGGCATGTCCTCGCGATCCGTAGATCGATCTGGTATATCTTGCTCTATTGTCTAGGTCCTGCCGAAGGTCATATGTATAACCACGACCTATTTTATCTTGCCTTTACGATAAGGCAGGGCGGGCTGGTGTTCGGCTTGAGTTCCGTTTTATCCCGACCATGTGGCGGTCGGTCAGCGGCATTGCGCGATGATGGTACAGGCTCCGGTACCTCGTCGTCGAACTGAGGTAGCAATTTGCGCTTTGGGTAGCTTTTGGCTGGGCGCTTGAGGTCGTATTCTTCGGCTGCTAGGACATCGGTCCATTTATCATTGAGCAGGTCCTGATTAGCTTGAAGCTGTTGCTGGTTCTTTTTCAAGCTCCTTGCAGTGGCTATTAGCTGGCGCTTAAAGCACTCCTGCTCAAGAGGTTCCTCAGGTATGATAAAATCCTTGTTGCTGAGGCTCACCTCCTCCTCGGAGAGCGGGAGATAACTACTGTCCTCCGAGTCTTCGTTTATGGCTTGTTCATTGGGGCTAACTTGCCCATCTTCCCGATCGTCCTATTTGACAGTTCGTTCCTTGGGATCTTCTCTATCTTCGGCACCGTCCGAAGTGTTATCGTCTCCCATCCGGAGTGTTATCGTCTCCCGTGCCGATTTTTCACGACGCGACTTAGAGCAGCACCACTGACGCCGGTGTTTTGGTTGTATCACAGGAGGTTCGTCCTCAATTGGATCTTCTTTGTCATCATCGTTAGTTCTTTTAGGTGTATCCACCATGTACACGTCGTGAGAAGACGTGGTCGTCCAGCGTCCGGTAAACGGCGGGTTTTGGCCCTGCTCCTCATCGGCATCATCGTCCATACCGTCGATGTCTTCGGAGCCATAATCAAGCGTGTCGGTTAAGTCTTCGACAGTGGCTATGAAGTGGGCGGTGGGTGGGAACCAAAATTCTCTGTCATCAGCCTCCAGTTCGAACCGGATATAATTCGGTTCTGAGCTCTCCGCTAAGGATAGTGATCTTAACGAGTTTAACACGTCGCCCAAAGGCGAGTGTCAGAAGATGTCCGTGGAGCTGAATTCGATGATCGATGACCGATCAAGCTTGACGTACGCGGACGCACAAGATTAGGAACCTGTAGCCGGAGACGAGTCCATGTCACTTGAAGTTAGGTTTGTGTGCGGCTCCAACGCCGCTGAGTCTGCGGCTTCCGCGGTGGGGTTGAGCTTCCCGTCCTCGGATGGCGCAATCTGCTCCGGATCTAAGGCCAGAGCAGCCACAGGTACTATCTCCTGGGTATGGTCCGATGACAGATTTACATCATGTTCACCGTGGTGGCAGGGAACGGCTGCCGTGGTCTTGAATCCGTCGAAGATCAAGTCTCTGTGGATATCCGTGACGTAGTTCAAGCTTCCAAATCTGACCTGATGGCCAGGGGCGTTGCTTTCGATCTACTCCAGATGGCCAAGCGAGTTGGCCCGCAGTGCGAAGCCGCCGAATATGAAGATCTGCCCGGGGAGGAAGACTTCCCCTTGGACAGCGTCGTTGTGGATGGTCGAAGGAGCCATCAGACCTTTTGACGACGGCACAGTGGAACTCTCAATGAAAGCACCAATGTCGGTGTCAAAACCGGCGGATCTCGGGTAGGGGGTCCCGAACTGTGCGTCTAAGGTCGATGGTAACAGAAGACAAGGGACACGATATTTACCCAGGTTCGGGCCCTCTCTATGGAGGTAATACCCTACTTCCTGCTTAATTGATCTTGATGAATATGAGTATTACAAGAGTTGATCTACCACGAGACCGTAATGGCTAAACCATAAAGTCTAGCCTATCTGACTATGATTATGAGGAGATATCTACGGACCTAGCCCTCCGGTTTATGTAGACACCGGAGGGATCTAGGGTCACATAAGGTCGGTTACAGAGAAAGGAATCTTCATATTTGGCTGCCAAGCTTGTCTTCCACGCCAAGGAGAGTCTCATCCGGACATGGGTAGAGTCTCCGGTCTTCGTATCTTCGCAGCCCATTAGTCCGGCCCATGTCTAATAGGTCGGACGCCCGAGGACCCCTTAGTCCAGGACTCCCTCAACCATGAATAAATGCACATACACATTCATCGGAGCTGGAATTAAATGTGTTGACTACCCACATGATTATCCTACGAGTATATGCCACTTCTTGCACATCTAAGTAACTCAATCAAACTAGAAAGGAAAAGGAAAAAAAGAAAAGAACATACTTGCACGAATCTTAGCGTAAAATCAATAACATAGGACTTAAATGTCCAATACTTACAGCACATCTAGACATTTTTTAGAAATGGAGGCGTACCCCCAGCCTCTGCATCATGGTGATGCATGCAACCATCTTATTAAAAATCCACAGAGTACCACAAAGTCGTCACGATATTACAGCTCGCAAATGGAGCAAAACAAAGAAAAAGAAAGTATACTCTCGAAATTACAACCAAGACGAAATAAAGGATAAGCTCCCTAGACTCCTATCCTGTTATGCGACCGCCATCCAAACCGGTTGAATATAACCCATGCTACCATCTCCCACTGGTTGCACCCAGTAACCAAAGGCTCCTTGGAGTCCATAGGAGTGAGTAAGGACCACGTACGGACCCATGCGGTAGCTCTGAAGATAACCTGCAAGAAATTCAAATTGTGTTGTCTATTAAAAATCAAATCATTTTGACAATTGCATATATCCCACAAAAGCGCAAATATTCCAATCCGAATACGAGCTACAGTAGTATGTTCAACCCCAGTTAACCACGTTCCAAACAACGATCCAATATCAACTAGAGGATTAATGTTGAAGGCTATATGAATGGTTCTCCAAATCAATTTGGCGAGTGGGCAATCAAGAAATAAGTGTTGTATTGTTTCGTCATGATCACAAAAACAACAACATGAACTACCTACCCACCGCCTTTTGATTAAATTGTCCTTAGTGAGGATGACTTGCTTATGGACAAACCACATAAAAAATTTAATACACAAGGGGACCTTAGTCTTCCAAATATACAACGATCTGGAGATTGGGCCAAAATTAATCAAGTCGATATAGAAAGATTTCACCGTAAAAAACCCATTTTTAGCCAGTGTCCAATGCATCGAGTCCAGTTGGTCGAAAAGTTGAACGTCTATCAATCTCAGAACGAAATGCAACCAGGCAGTCCTTCGCTCACCAACTAACGCACGCCTGAACTGAATATTCAAAGGTATCATTGTAACACTGTGCCTACGTAATCCCTCTTATGTTGCACAATGTTATAAAAGGTGGGATATTGCACGACCAGGGGTGTCTCTCCTAACCACGTGTCTTCCCAAAATCTTGTTGACATCCCATTGCCAACCAAGAATTTGACCCTATGAAAAAACAAATCCTTCGTTCTCATAAGCCCTTTCCAGAATGGCGAGTCAGTTGGTCGCATGGTAACCTGGGCAAGCATTTTGGACTGTAGATACTTATTGCGCAAAATCTGTGTCGACATGCCCTCCGGCTCCATCTCTAACCTGTAGAGCCACTTGCTCATAAGGCATTTATTCTTGATTTCTAAGTTCTCAATACCCAGACCCCTTGGTCTTTTGGTCGGCAAAGGATGTCCCATCGCGCCATTCGGTACTTCCTTTTGGCCTCATCTGACTGCCAAAAGAAACGAGATCTGAAGAAATCAAGTCGCTTCCGGACTCCTTTCGGAATTTTGAAGAAAGATAATAGGAACATCGGCAAACTGGCCAGTACCAAATTAATCAGCACCAGCCGACCTCCATAAGACATAAGCTTGCCCTTCCAGCAGCTCAGTTTTTTCTCAATTTGATCTTCGGTACACTTCCATTCTTTATTAGACAACTTACAGTGGTGAATTGGTATGCCCAAATAACTAAATGGTAAAGACCCCAATTCACACCCAAAAAGTTGTCTATAAGTGTCCTGCCCATCTTTGGCTCTCCCAAAACAGAACAACTCACTCTTGTGAAAGTTAATCTTTAAACCAGACAATTGTTCGAAGAGGTATAATATCAGTTTCATTTTACGCGCCTTGGCAATGTCATGTTCCATGAAAAGGACAGTGTCATTAGCATATTGCAAGATGGAAACACCTCCATCGACCAAATGAGGAACTAAGCCCTCCACGTGACCATGTTGCTTGGATCTGCCAATGAGAATGCCCAACATTTTTTTATAAAAGGAGGAGGACCCCCGGCCTCTGCATCTGGACGATGCATGCAGCCACTTTATTAATTGTTCACACAAGACCTTACAAAGTCATACAACAGTAAGACTAAAGCCACCGTCTAGGCAACATCTGTCGCTATTCCTAACCAGTTGATGAAGGGGCGCTGATAGTCTGGGCATAATACCAAACAGACCTCGCAACCAAACCTAAAATCTAAGAGCTGAGGTCCCAACCAGGACGCCTGCCGGGTATGGGGTACCCATCAGTCCGGCGCACTCCTCAACCAGGACGCCTGCCGGGTATGAGGCCGCCGCAGCCACCTGCCACCAATCCATCTTT
This sequence comes from Triticum aestivum, assembly GCF_018294505.1. Classification (NCBI taxonomy): domain Eukaryota; kingdom Viridiplantae; phylum Streptophyta; class Magnoliopsida; order Poales; family Poaceae; genus Triticum; species Triticum aestivum. Next base: position 627,494,843 of record NC_057797.1, read on the forward strand.
AGTGTTGTACTGCTGCATCTACCTTGCCCGGTCTTGCTGCCGTTGACGCCACCATGGCGCCAGACAGCTCCACCGCCCTGTGCTCGTCCATCCAGCCGCATCCGTCGTCGATATGCAGCTGCACCATGACGCCAAAACTCGTTGTCATCTATGCGGTAGATACAACGCCGCACCACCTGGCAACCTCCACACCGTCGCCATTGTTGGAGGTACTCGGAGCCCACCATCCATAGCATCTCTCCCCCGAACAGCAGGTCCTCCCAAGACGGCGCCTCCATGGAGGATACGACACGCAGGACGCCGCCACCGCCCAATCCAGATGAATTTTGGACTTTCATCCGGGAGGGGTTCGGAGGTGGATAGAAGAGACCTCGGCTTCGCCTCCATAGAGGGTAACGGCGTCGAGTGACGTCGCCGATGCCAGACCGGCCTAGCCGACCAAAGTTTCCTCCGGTCCCCATCCTATGCCACCAAACCTCCGTCTGCTCCGGATCCGACAACAAGCCATGATCCAAAACCTGCGAAGATGCAAGAGCCATGGGGCTCAACCCACCATGAGGATCGAGAAGAACCCGTTGTAGATCTCTAGACGCTGAAACCAGCGGTTCGACGTGGCTAGTGACGACCATCACCACCCTGCGGCGGCCGACAGAGTCCGAAGACAGGATCCAGATGGATCCGATCTGGATCCGGCGGTACCCGTGACCACCGGGCAGGCCCAACGCAGCCACCACCTCGCGACACGTAGGCCGCCACCACCGCGTCGTGCACGACGCCGCTGGGAGACCTGCCCGCCGCACCGCCGAACCCCACGTTCGCCCGGCGCTCCTCTCGACCCCGTTGTCCCGCGCCAACCAAGACGAGAAGGATGGGGAGAAGCCCCGCCGCCACTCAGCCGGCCAGGCTTCGCCCGGCGGCGCTGCGGACGACGACGAGGAGGGAGAGGGGCGGAGGAGGTGCGAGACGCGGCGAGAATGGCCAACATATCAACCACTACATTAAACAAGAGAGGAGACATGGAATCACCTTGTCTCAAACCCTTATGTGTCTGAAAGTAATGCCCGATATCATCGTTGACCTTGATTCCGACACTAGCATTCTGGACTTGAGAACCCACTTGGTTCCGCCAAGCCTCGGTAAAAATCCTTTCATGCGCATTGCCTGCCGAAGAAAAGGCCATTTAACTTTATCACATGCCTTCTCAAAATCCACTTTGAAAATAACCCCATCTAGCTTCTTCGAATGGATTTCGTGAAGCGTTTCATGCAAAATGACCATCCCTTGAAGTATGTGTCGCCTGGCATGAACGCTGTCTGACTCGGATGTACCACTGAATGAGCAATCAGTGTCAATCTGTTGGTAACAACCTTTGTGAAAATTTTGAAACTCACATTAAAAAGACATATTGGCATAAATTGTTCGATCCGAACTGCTTCTTCTTTCTTGGGTAACAACGTAATCAAGCCAAAGTTTAGATGAAACAGCTTGAGATGACCATTAAAAAAATCATGAAACATAGGCATAAGATCATCTTTAATAATATGCCAATATTTTTTATAGAATTCAGCTGGAAACCCATCTAGTCCCGGTGCTTTATTCGGTTTCATTTCTGAGATGACATTCAAAATCTCCTTCTCAATAAATGGTACAGAAAGAATACCATTCTTCTCTTTCCGGAGTTGTGGTATATCTTCAAACACAAATTCATCAAGGGCCACCGTACTTGCTTTTGGATGCCCGAAAAGTTGTTTATACAAAACTGTAAAGACAAATTTTAGACCACTGCATGCAGGCGTGTGTGTTAGCTGAGCCGGCCGCTCACTTTCATGTAAAAACACAACACGAGTTAATTTGCCCATCAGGAACTCGAGAGAATAACTTCATCAGTAACACAAATTCAACTAGCACAAGCAAAATTGGGCCGAGAAAGCCACAACCTTTTTGCTTAGGCAACAAACTGATGTGGAATAAGTCAACGACACTAGCAATTTACACAAGCGTCAATTACTACAATTTTCAGATGTTCCTTGTAAGTAACACCTCTTATGTTTGGGGAAAATGTGAACACAAGTTGCTCAATTTCAACCACATTTTACTAGTACTACATTATGACTCCCGACTCTCAAAGCATGGTTTAGTTCCCTGTCATGATGTCTCAATTTCCTTTCGGAGAAAGTAACAGCCGTACTTTAGATAAGAAGGCGTCCACATCGCTCGCCCCCGCAAAAGGTGGAAGCACTGTGCGACAGTAACTTGTCCCTAACATCAGAGGGACATTTTGCTTCTTCTGCGTTTTGTGCTGTACTTTACTGTACCGTAGAATCCGTATAATTAACCACTGGGGCTGCAGATTTGGAGTGATTAGTGGACAAGGTTCAATCTTTCAACCCAAGAGAGAATGCGTCGTGTGTCAGCATGCAGGAGCATCTTTGTGTTGCGAAGCTTTGACAACATGCCGACATGGAAGAGTACTTAAATTTCCTTCCGAATACGGACACGTTGAAGGCGATGGATGACCTGTTTATTTGATCTGGATCGCCTGCTTTTCTTTTATCCCAACAAGCATCTTGACTTGCTAATAAACTAATGGATCCGGCCATGTTAGCTAGATGTTGATATTTTCTTTTTCGCATCAGCGCTTCAGCAGCAAAGGAAGTATCTCTTTCAGTTCTACTTTATTGTTCTAAAAATATCTATTTACATCTTTTTTTACATTAAAAAAGGAGAAGCCTGAATGAATAACAGAAAACAGGCGTGCTTAGACTCGTGTTGTAGATAGCTTCGTCCGGGATGTGGTCGTTGGCCGGCAAAAGGTACTTGAAAAGTTGGAATTAAATCTCATCAAGCTTTGGAATCCTGTTGATTGAGGTTTACTTTGCTTTCAAACGGAGACATATGCGGTGATGTGATGTGAGACACTCCTCCATTACTCCACAATCCAACTCAAGGCCCGATTAGGCACGCAATGTGACCTAAGTACACCTTAGTTAATTGCCACTCGAGCTAATCAGTACGTACAAGTTTTCGAGCAGTTGGCATCTGGACGTCCCGTGCCCCATCTCCGTCAGAGCTTGTATATAAGCTCCGATATGGCCCGCCAGCCATATGATGATAGGAGAAGGAAGCGGCCACAACGGTGAACAGTGCATGAATTGTCCGGACTATGCACGCACAGCACAGGCCGAACTGGCACTTGCTAATGTGCTCCAGATCTGTTTTCTTTCTGCGGGCTTTGTTGCTTTTCCCGGCGACATGCCGGGCCACATCTACAGTTCAATTATCCCCCAACACTAGGGATAGGGGTGTCCCTACACTGCATTTTGGCCTGCATCTACAGACTACAGTCCACAGTGGGAGTGGCCCTTTCTCCAGCTAGCTATTAGGGCTGTCCCTACGTGTACGTGCATGGATCCTCTAGCTGCTTTGATTGCATGCAGATGCAACTCTCCGTCGAGAAATCGGATCGTTGAACATTTTAGAGAACACAAATCTGGCGCCATGAACTGTTCAACTGGCAGGTACCAACAGCTCCGCCCCCGAATCATAGGATCAGATGCAACGGAGGCATGGATGGAGTAAAACATAGCAGCAGGAGGCCATGCATGCATGCATGGTTTGAACGGGCCGTGTTGATCGTTGAACGCATTGGCCGGAGCAACGGTGCCCGCCCGTTTGAACGGTCAGAGTGAACATAAGTCAACTGTTCTGGAGCAGCGGGGCTGGTCCGGATAGAAAAAGGCGGGCGTGGTCACCGCTGCGCGCACAAACCACGGGGATCCGGCCATCGGCATCTCGGGATCACACAGACACGCACGTAGAAGAAAATAACGCAATTAAAGGCCCATTGACTTGCTCATGTTCGCCGCTGGTGCTCGATCCGGACACCGGCCGGGTTTGACTTGCGGGCATCGAGGGGGGGATCGATCGATCGGGCGCAGAGAGACAGGGTGATCCAAGCGGAAAAGGATAAGTAAACCCGCGGAACCATCGACGGATGCCATTTTTAATCTTTACTGTCAGCTTCAGCTACACTTCCATGGCTGTGCAGTGCGACGAGTGCGTACAGAACGGAAGCGCGTGATCGGATGGGATTAATCGGGCTGGCGCGATCGGTGGCGGACACACATTCCGGGGGGCGTGGACCGTGGAGACACTGCATGTATGTGGCCACGTGACCGGCACGCCGCGCCACGAGGAGGAGCCTCCGGCGCCGGCTCGCCGGGCGCGCCCCGCATGTGGCCGGGCGCAAGCGCGCGCGTTAGGCGCCCGATCGGTCGATCTCGTCGTCGGCGCACCGTCGCATGCGTGGAACGTCCTGCCGATTTGTTAAATGGAGTTCGTTAGTGAAGATGGGGTGTAATCGCGTGCACGCCTGTGCGTGTTGGTGTTGGCACAGCCAGCAGCCAGCGGCCAGCCGCAGAGATCAAAGCTCCCTCCCCATGTTGGGCAAGGGAGGCCATGACGAAGCGTGCTGCGGTTCCCGCATTTGGGCGGTGTCGGTGTGGCCGCGCGCGGACCTTGCGCTGGCATAGCCCGACTTTGGTGCGGAGGCCATGCGCGGCGTGTGAGACAGGCACCGGCCGGTCGTGCAGCAAGCCCATGTGCATGCCCCTGCCGAGTCCATCATCCCTCGGGTCAATTGGATGCCACTGTAGTGAGCAACACTCTATTCACACGATCTTACTACTACAACACACTTTGGCAGGCAGCTACAAAGTCTACAGCAGTCTTCCAGTTTTTGGCAACGTTGGGCTGTGTTCATTGTATTTCATGGGCCGATGCAAACATGGTGTATAAGTTGCAACCGTAAACATATACTTCTCCTATTTTCGCGCGCGGGAGCTATATGCGTGGAACATATATTTCTCCTTGGTAGCTCCCCTCGCATTTTTTTTAAGACATTCACGCTATGCTTTATTTAAATTGTCATAAGGTTTACAGGAAGGAAAATCAAATCCCCGGGTAGACCTAACCAAATATGGCGGCCGTACCCAAGCGAAAGTGCGTGCCTAGCGAGACTGTGAGCCTCGAAATTCAAGCTCCGAAACTCATGGATAATATTACAAGCAGTGAAAAAATGTGATCGCTCTAATATTTCATGTATGATAGCTGCATGATCCCCAGCCGATCTCTGCTTGATATCATCCACAACTATCTTGCAATCTGACGCCACTTGGATCTTCTGAACATATAAATCCTCCGCGATTGCCAGCATCTCTCTGACTGCCATAGCTTCCAACATAACAGGATCATGGATGTGCTGAAATGTGATAGCAGAAGCCCCGAGAAAAATTACATCAACATCCCTACAAACTACTCCAACAGCACCAAAGTTTTCATTAGAAACTGCAGCATCAACATTCATCTTCACATATCCCTGGGGCGGGGGTAGCCAATGACTCGGCCTAGCATCCCGTCCCATGTTATTCGGTAGTGCTGGTTTTGATAGTATATCAATATCCCTTAGAAACGCCCTGATAAAGTGATGGATCTGTAGTGGGCCGTCATAGATTTCTTCATGTATTGCCCGTCGCCTAGACCTCCATATTGCCCATAGAGTGACCACCATGTGCGTGAACTCTTCATGCGTCAATAATTCATGCATTGTGAATATCCAGTTTTTAGCATTTAAGTTCAAGTTGTCACACATCTTTTCCACCATCTCCTCTGATGACAAAGACCACACACACCTTGCAGAGATGCAGTCGATTAAAGCGTGTTTCCAGCCATCTTCCGCCGAACAGAATGGGCAGATTGAACTTGTGGCCATATGCCGCTGATGAAGAATGTCTGCTGTTGGTACCGAGTCCCTACATATTCTCCAGACAAAAATTTTCAGTTTTGAAGGGACTTTGATGTTCCACAAGGACACCCACGCCTTCATCTCTCGACCTGAAGCCGACGACCCTTCTGTACCAGCAAGTAAATTTTCCCTTTGGCTCTTTAACTTGAAGAGCATCTTATAAGCTGAGCTTACTAAAAACTTTCCACGTCGATCTTCACCCCAAGCCCAGAAGTCATTGATCCTCTTGGTACACAGTGGGATAGATAGTATGGTTGTAACGTCGATTGGAATGAATCCTCCCGCCATGCACTGGAAGAAGCATCTATGAGGTCTGATACATGTTGCGGTGGACCATTTACCAGTGAAGCAACCGATCTCATCATGCCCGCCCTGGGCAACCAGTTTTGCGTCCATATGTTGGTGTTCTCACCTATTCCAATCCTTCTGATAATGCCGTGTGCAATGACATCTCGCCCGTCCAGGATTGCCCTCCAAATCTGCGAGGGATGAGCCCCAAGCTCAGAATCTAATAAAGAAACAGAGGGGTAGTACACCACCTTTAATATCCTTGCACTCAGCGTCGAAGGCCCCTCAATCAAGCGCCATGCCTGTCTTGCCAAGAGCGACAAATTGAATAACTCGATGTCCTTAAAGCCTAGGCCTCCCAAAGATTTTGGTGTGGTGCATACATCCCATGAGACCCAACACGGCTTCCTTTTGCCCCTCTTGCTTCCCCACCAGAACTGACGGATCATTGACGTCACATTCTCACAAATACCACGTGGCAACTTGAAGAATGCCATAGAATAAACCGGGATTGCTTGGGCAACTGCTTTTATCAACACTTCCTTTCCCGCATACGATAATAACTTCTCCATCCACCCTTTGATCTTTTCCCAAACTCTGTCTCTCAAATACTTAAAAGTTCCACTCCTTGAATGACCCACATCTGTAGGCATGCCTAGGTACCTCTCGCTCAATTGTTCATTATGCACATCGAGAGAAGCTTTATGCTATCTCGAACAACTTGAGAGCATCCCTTGCTGAAAAAATTGATGACTTTTCATTGTTGATCCTCTGACCAGAAGCGTTACAATAGGTAGTCAACAGGTTTGACACAGTGGTCGTCCCCTCATTACTCGCTTTGAATAGCAGCAGGCTATCATCAGCAAAGAGAAGATGGTTAACAACCGGAGCTGTCGGAGCCACCTGTACTCCCACAAAATGCGATGACTGAGTTCCAGATTTCAAGAGGCACGAAAGGCCCTCCGCTGCAATCAAAAAGAGATACAGGGAGATTGGATCTCCCTGTCGAATACCCCTGGTGGGTTTAAACTGGTCCAATTTCTCTCCATTGAATAAAACTGAAAATGATACTGACTTTATCATGCCCATAATCACATCAGTCCACGATTTAGCAAAGCCAAGCTTACTCATTATCGCCTCCAAATATGCCCATTCTAACATGTCATACGCCTTCATCATGTCCAGCTTCAAAGCACAGTGACTATTGGACTTGGCTTTGCTCCCCTCGCAGGCACACACGTATGGCCCGCGCTAGTAGCGTATTTATTGGTAACTCATTCGTTCGGCCTGGTTGCTCACGTGTTTGTTCATTTTTTCTTTTTTTTTCTTTCTTTACTTTATCCGTCGGTTTTCTTATTTCTTCATCTTTTTTTTATTTTTATTTTTTCTTTTGTTTGTACCTGGTTTTCATCGTCCTTTCCTTTTTCTTTTTCTTTTCCTTTACCTTTTCTCCTTTTTTCTAGTTTTATTTGTTTTTCTTGGTTTTCAACGGTTTTCTTTGTTTATCCTTTGTTTCTTTAATTGGTTTTCATGGTTTTTCATTCTTTTGCATTGCCTTAATTGATTTTTCTGTTTTCCTTTTGCTTTGGCTCCATTTGTTTTTTTGTTTTGTTTTCAATGCTTTTATTTATTTCTTAATTGCAATTTATTTATACATTATGAACATATACATGATCAAGTTTTTAAAAATATACGTTTTTATGTCTACTTTTTGTACAAATTGCATATTTTTTAATACATCAGGTTATTTTATATATAAATGTTCAAAAACAAAATACATGATAAACATTATTTTCATATATATGTTTTGATGGCTACTTTTCAAGAGACATTTGTACATTTTTGTATGTATCGGGAATATTTTTTATACACGGTTTTCCTTTTTTAAATACATCATTAACTTTTTTTTCATTTTTAAGTTTTGATGTCTACTTTTTTCTGTACATGGATTTTTTGTATCCATCAGGAACATTTTGATATACACATTTAACATTCTTTTGTACTTTTTCCTTACCTTTTTCTTGTTATTTTTCAATATCAACATTTACAAATCAGTATTTTTCGAATTAATGATTTTTTTGGAAAATGCGAGCAATTTTCAAATCACTGAATAAATTTTACAGCTTCTCTACATTTATCGAATTTAAGTTTTTTTCGAAATATGTGAATAGTTATAAAAATCATTAACATTTTTCAAGCTGAGAAATATTTTTTGAAATTCATGAACATTTTTAAAATAGTTTTTGGACTATATGAACATTTTCTTTAATTTGTGAACCTCTTAAAAAATTTATGACCATTTTTTTGGATTCACAAATATTTTTCGTATTGGTGAACATTTTTTAATTCCCAAACAATTTTTCAAATTCATGAGCACTTTTTTGGTAATCACGGACATTTAGAATTTTATTATTCAATATTCGATTGGAAATTTATGTATATTTAGTTTATTGAAAAAGTAAATCAAAAACCTAAAGTTTGGGAACATTCAGATCCGGGAACATTTTCTAAAATCCAAACTTTTCTGAAAACCGCAACATTTTTTTTAAAGAGGGCACACTGCAGGCACTTGGGCCGGCCCAAAGTGTGCGGCCAGAAAAGTGGGGGTGCACGATTCCTCGTGTTCCACCACACAGTGTGGGGAATAGGAGGTCCCCTCCTATACGCCACGCATTGCGTCGGATTGGCGAGCGCGGGATAAGGACAACCCCCCGACTTCGCTGGGCCATTGTCGCACAGAGACAATGAAAATTCATTAACAAAGAACGCTCGTGGGTGTGAAAACCGAAAATTCAAAACTTTTTTAAAAACCTGAACATTAAAAAAAAGCAAATGTAAGAAAAAAAAACTAACGACAAAAACAAGGCGCCCCGCCCGCACTTGGGCCAGCCCAAAGCCGTGCACGGGAAGGTGGGCCTGTGCGATTCCTCGCCTTCCACCTTGCAGCGTGGAGAATAGGAGGTCCCCTCCTATACGGCATGCGTTGCTTCGGATCCACACCCACCGCACAGTGCCAGCCCCGACTTGGTCGGCCCATTCTCGCGTGGAAACAGTTTAAAATTCACCGGAAAAGAATGCTCGTGGGTTTGAAAACAAAAATTCAAACTCGTGAACATTTCAAAAATTCAAAACTTTTATAAAAAACTTTTTTTCTAAAAGCAAATGAAAGTCAAAAAGGAAAAAAATGTAACAATAAACAGGGAGCCCTGCCCGCATTTGGGCAAGCCCAAAGCATGTTCGCGTGAAGGTGGGGCTGCGCGGTTCCTCAGCTTCCATCTTGCAGTGCGAGGAATAACAACATGTCCCATCCTATACGCCGTGCGTTCCTTCGGATTGGTGCCCGCCGCATGGGGGCAACTCCCTGACTGGGCCAGCATATTGTTGCCTAGAAATAATGAAATATTCACCTAAAAATAATACCTATGGGAAGGATTGAACCATGCACCTCCCGCTAGTCAACCTTCATCGCCGGCCACACAAGCTTATGAGCTTTATTGTCTATTTTGGAATTATAGTAATATAATAACTATAAACAGACACATAACTAAACATTCGTTGAATTTTCAAATGCATCTTTTAAAATGAAAATATTTTTTAAAATGAAAAAATGAGGCAATTTCTTAAACACATGAACATTATTCTGAAAAAAACACGAACATTTTTCGAAATTCTCAAACAATCTCATAAATTCGATATATTTGTGATTAGTTTATAATGGAGATATTTTTAAAAATTCTGAACATATTTTTTTACAATTTCCAGACATTCATTTTTGGAACAAGCAAACATTGTTTTAGCTTGTGAACAAAGTTTAGAACGGGATTATTATTTTACATTCTGAATATTTTGGGAAAACGCCAACTATATATATATATATATATATAACCAAACAAAAAAGGGCAGCCCCAGTGCATGTAGCTCCCGCTTGCGCAGGGTCTGGGAAAGGGTCCGACCACTTTGGGTCTATTGTACGCAGCCTTTCCCTACGTTTCTGCAAGAGGCTGTTTCCAGGACTTGAATATTTTTTTTATATAAAAAAACAAACAAAATTTGAAAAATGTTTACACTTTTTTTCATTTATAATATTTTTTAAAGCACAAACATGTTTATAAATTTATTGCTGTTTTTGGAAAACAAGAACATTTTAGGAAAAGGATAAATAAATTTGCGAAAAAGAAAAGAAAGATGAAAAATGAAAGAAACAGAAAAATAATGAAAAAAGAAAGAAGAAAGAAAAAGAAAATAGGAAAACAGAAAAAGAAACAAAAAAAGGTAAAAAAATAAAAATGCTAAAAGAAACAAAAAACCTTCTAGAAGATTCCAAATCCGTATAGGGTGGGACATACGCTATATAAAAAAATGGGTCGGCTTATCTCGTTGCTCGGCCACTCGCCCCTAGTTTATACCCAAAGTGCTTTTGTTCCTGGGAGGCTCATTACTGATAACATTCTCATCGTTTATGAATGTATTTGTAAAATAAAAAAAAATAAAAAAGTGGGCCAATCAGGTCTATGTGCAGTCAAGTTGGATATGCATAAAGCATATGATCGAGTAGAATGGGTGTTTCTGAGGAATATGATGTTGAAGTAGGGATTTCATGAAAGTTTTGTGGAAATGATGATGGCTTGTGTTGGATCCGTAAGATACAAAGTAAGGTACAATTCACAAGAAACTGAGATATTCATACCTACTAAAGGAATTAGGCAGGGAGACCCCTTTCTCTCTATCTATTTCTCCTTTGTGCAGAAGGTCTTTCTAGTATATTGCAGTATGAAGAAGAAGTTGGTGGCATTAAGAGAACTAAAGTGCGTAGGAATGCACCGTCAGTCTCACATCTTTTATTTGCTGATGATTCTTTGATTCTCATGAGCGCGGATGTTTTAAATGCAGCTTCCTTACAGCAAGTGCTAGATACCTATTGCCAAAATTCTGGACAATTGGTAAGTTGGCAAAGTCTAGTGTTTTTTCAGTCCTAATACTAGTGCAATTTTAAGATCTGAAGTTTGCCAATAATTACATATTGATACCGAGGCATTATCTGATAAGTACCTAGGCCTTCCGGCTATGGTAGGAGCTGGTCGTAGTGATTGTTTCAAGCACTTCATTGAAAGTATTAAACAAAGAATCCAAGGATGGATGGAAAAACAATTATCACTTGGAGGTAAAGAAATTCTTCTTAAAGCTGTGGCACAAGCTATTCTTGTTTTTGCTATGTCTGTCTTTTGTCTACCAAAAGGTATTTGCAAGGAAATCACAGATATTATTGCTAGTTTCTGGTGGGGAGATGGTGAGGAAAATCAGAAAATGCATTTGTATTCTTCGTGGATATTATGTTACCCAAAGAGTGAAGGCGGTATGGGCTTCAGAGATCTATACTCGTTTAATTTGACAATGCTAGCTAAGCAATGTTGGAGACTTATTACTTCACCTGAGTCACTTTGTGCACGAGTTCTTAAGGCAAAATACTTTCCAAATGGAGGCCTCTTACAAGCATCTCTAAAAAATGGGGCTTCATTTGTTGGGGAACGTAGTAATTTCAAAAAAATTCCTACGCACACGCAAGATCATGGTGATGCATAGCAACGAGAGGGGAGAGTGTTGTCTATGTACCCTCGTAGACCTGCAACGGAAGCATTGACACAACGTAGAGAAAGTAGTTGTACGTCTTCCCGATCCGACCGATCCAAGTACCGAACGTACGGCACCTCCGAGTTCTGCACACGTTCAACTCTGTGACGTCCCTCGAGCTCCGATCCAGCCGAGTGTTGAGGGAGAGTTTCGTCAGCACGACGGCGTGATGACGGTGATGATGTTCTACCGACGCAGGGCTTCGCCTAAGCAGCGCTACGATATGACCGAGGTGGAATATGGTGGAAGGGGGCACCGCACACGGCTAAGGAACGATCACGAAGATCAACTTGTGTGTCATGGGGTGCCCCCTTGCCCCCGTATATAAAGGAGGAAGAGGGGGAGGTGCAGCCGGCCCTAGGGGTGCGCCTGGAGGAGTCCTACTCCCACCGGGAGTAGGACTCCCCCCTCTTGCCTTGTTGGAGAAGGAAAGGGGAAGGGGAAAAGAGGAAAGGGGGGCGCCGCCCCCCCTTCCTTGTCCTATTCGGACTAGGGGGGAGGGGGGGCGCGGCCTGCCATGGCCGGCCCTCCTCTTCTCCCTTAGGGCCCATGTAGGCCCATTAACCCCCCCCCCCGGGGGGGGGGGTCCGGTAACCCCCCGGTGCTCCGGTAAAATCCCGATTTCACCCGGAACGTTTCCGATATCCAAATATAGGCTTCCAATATATCAATCTTTATGTCTCGACCATTTCGAGACTCCTCGTCATGTCCGTGATCACATCCGGGATTCCGAACAACCTTCGGTACATCAAAACACAAAAACCCTAATTACGATCGTCACCGAACTTTAAGCGTGCGGACCCTACGGGTTCGAGAACTATGTAGACATGACCGAGACACATCTCCGTTCAATAACCAATAGCGGAACCTGGATGCTCATATTGGCTCCTACATATTCTATGAAGATCTTTATCAGTCAGACCGCATAACAACATACGTTGTTCCCTTTGTCATCGGTATGTTACTTGCCTGAGATTCGATCGTCGGTATCTCAATACCTAGTTCAATCTCGTTACCGGCAAGTCTCTTTACTCGTTCCGTAATACATCATCCCGCAAATAACTTATTAGTTGCAATGCTTGCAAGGCTTGAGTGATGTGAATTACCGAGAGGGCCCAGAGATACCTCTCCGACAATCGGAGTGACAAATCCTAATCTCGAAATACGCCAACCCAACAAGTACCTTCGGAGACACCTGTAGAGCACCTTTATAATCACCCAGTTACGTTGTGACGTTTGGTAGCACACAAAGTGTTCCTTCGGTAAACGGGAGTTGCATAATCTCATAGTCATAGGAACATGTATAAGTTATGAAGAAAGCAATAGCAAAAAACTAAACGATCAAGTGCTAAGCTAACGGAATGGGTCAAGTCAATCACATCATTCTCCTAATGATGTGATCCCGTTAATCAAATGACAACTCATGTCTATGGCTAGAAACATAACCATCTTTGATCAACGAGCTAGTCAAGTAGAGGCATACTAGTGACACTCTGTTTGTCTATGTATTCACACAAGTATTATGTTTCCGGTTAATACAATTCTAGCATGAATAATAAACATTTATCATGATATAAGGAAATAAGTAATAACTTTATTATTGCCTCTAGGGCATATTTCCTTCAGTCTCCCACTTGCACTAGAGTCAATAATCTAGATTACACAGTAATGATTCTAACACCCATGGAGCCTTGGTGTTGATCATGTTTTGCTCGTGGAAGAGGCTTAGTCAGCGGGTCTGCAACATTTAGATCCATATGTATCTTGCAAATTTCGATGTCTCCCACTTGGACTAAATCCCGAATGGAATTGAAGCGTCTCTTGATGTGCTTGGTACTCTTGTGAAATCTGGATTCCTTCGCCAAGGCAATTGCACCAGTATTGTCACAAAAGATTTTCATTGGACCCGATGCACTAGGTATGACACCTAGATCGGATATGAACTCCTTCATCCAGACTCCTTCATTTGCTGCTTCTGAAGCAGCTATGCACTCCACTTCACATGTAGATCCCACCACGACGCTTTGTTTAGAACTGCACCAACTGACAGCTCCACCGTTCAATATAAACACGTATCCGGTTTGCGATTTAGAATCGTCCAGATCAGTGTCAAAGCTTGCATCAACGTAACCATTTACGATGAGTTCTTTTTCACCTCCATATACGAGAAACATATCCTTAGTCCTTTTCAGGTACTTCAGGATGTTCTTGACCGCTGTCCAGTGATCCACTCCTGGATTACTTTGGTACCTCCCTGCTAGACTTATAGCAAGGCACACATCAGGTCTGGTACACAGCATTGCATACATGATAGAGCCTATGGCTTGAAGCATAGGGAACATCTTTCATTTTCTCTATATCTTCTGCGGTGGTCGGACATTGAGTCTTACTCAACTTCACACCTTGTAACACGGGCAAGAGCCCTTTCTTTGCTTGATCCATTTTGAACTTCTTCAAAACTTTGTCAAGGTATGTGCTTTGTGAAAGTCCAATTAAGCGTCTTGATCTATCTCTATAGATCTTAATGCCCAATATGTAAGCAGCTTCTCCGAGGTCTTTCATTGAAAAACTCTTATTCAAGTATCCCTTTATGCTATCCAGAAATTCTATATTATTTCCAATCAGTAATATGTCATCCACATATAATATCAGAAATGCTATAGAGCTCCCACTCACTTTCTTGTAAATATAGGCTTCTCCAAAAGTCTGTACAAAACCAAATGCTTTGATCACACTATCAAAGCGTTTATTCCTACTCTGAGAGGCTTGCACCAGTCCATAAATGGATCACTGGAGCTTGCACACTTTGTTAGCTCCTTTTGGATTGACAAAACCTTCCGGTTGCATTATATACAACTCTTCTTCCAGAAATCCATTCAGGAATGCAGTTTTGACATCCATCTGCCAAATTTCATAATCATAAAATGCGGCAATCGCTAACATGATTCGGACAGACTTAAGCATCGCTACGAGTGAGAAGGTCTCATCATAGTCAATCCCTTGAACTTGTCGAAAACCTTTCGCAACAAGTCAAGCTTTGTAGAGAGTAACATTACCATCAGCATCAGTCTTCTTCTTGAAGATCCATTTATTCTCAATTGCTTGCCGATCAACGGGCAAGTCAACCAAAGTCCACACTTTGTTCTCATACATGGATCCCATCTCAGATTTCATGGCTTCTAACCATTTTGCGGAATCTGGGCTCACCATCGCTTCTTCATAGTTCGTAGGTTCATCATGATCTAGTAGCATGACTTACAGAACATGGTTACTGTACCACTCTGGTGCGGATCTTACTCTGGTTGATCTACGAGGTTCGGTAGAAACTTGATCTGAAGTTTCAAGATCATTATCATTAGCTTCCTCACTAATTGGTATAGGTGTCACAGAAACCAGTTTCTGTGATGTACTACTTTCCAATAAGGGAGCAGGTACAGTTACCTCATCAAGTTCTACTTTCCTCCCACTCACTTCTTTCGAGAAAAACTCCTTCTCTAGAAAGGATCCATTTTTAGCAACAAATGTCTTGCCTTCGGATCCGTGATAGAAGGTGTACCCAACAGTCTCCTTTGGGTATCCTATGAAGACACATTTCTACGATTTGGGTTCGAGCTTATCAGGTTGAAGCTTTTTCACATAAGCATCGCTGCCCCAAACTTTCAGAAACGACAACTTCGGTTTCTTGCCAAACCACAGTTCATAAGGCGTCGTCTCAACGGATTTTGATGGTGCCCTATTTAACGTGAATGCAGCCGTCTCTAAAGCATAACCCCAAAACGATAGCGGTAAATCAGTAAGAGACATCATAGATCGCACCATATCTAGTAAAGTAGGATTACGACGTTCGGACACACCATTACGCTATGGTGTTCCGGGTGGCGTGACTTGCGAAACTATTCCACTTTGTTTCAAATGTAGACCAAACTCGTAACTCAAATATTCTCCTCCACGATCAGATCGTAGAAACTTTATTTTCTTGTTATGATGATTTTCAACTTCACTCTGAAATTCTTTGAACTTTTCAAATGTTTCATATCTGCTTAAATCATCTGTGAAGGTGAGAAAATAACGATATCCGCCACGAGCCTCAACATTCATCGGACCACATACATCTGTATGTATGATTTCCAACAAATCTGTTGCTCTCTCCATAGTACCGGAGAACGGCGTTTTAGTCATCTTGCCCATGAGGCACGGTTCGCAAGTACCAAGTGATTCATAATCAAGTGATTCCAGAAGTCCATCAGTATGGAGTTTCTTCATGCGCTTTACACCGATATGACCTAAACGGCAGTGCCACAAATAAGTTGCACTATCATTATCAACTCTGCATCTTTTGGTTTCAACATTATGAATATGTGTATCACTACTATCGAGATTCATCAAAAATAGACCACTCTTCAAGGGTGCATGACCATAAAAGATATTACTCATATAAATAGAACAACCATTATTCTCTGATTTAAATGAATAACCGTCTCGCATCAAACAAGATCCTGATATAATGTTCATGCTCAACGCTGGCACCAAATAACAATTACTTAGGTCTAATACTAATCTCGAAGGTAGATGTAGATGTAGTGTGCCGACTGCGATCACATCGACTTTGGAACCATTTCCCACGCGCATCGTCACCTCGTCCTTCGCCAGTGTTCGCTTAATCCGTAGTCCCTGTTTCGAGTTGCAAATATTAGCAACAGAACCAATATCAAATACCCAGGTGCTACTGCGAGCTCTAGTAAGGTACACATCAATAACATGTATATCATATATACCTTTGTTCACCTTGCCATCCTTCTTATCTGCCAAATACTTGGGGCAGTTCCGCTTCCAGTGTCCAGTCTGCTTGCAGTAGAAGCACTTAGTTTCAGGCTTAGGTCCAGATTTGGGTTTCTTCTCCTGAGCAGCAACTTGCTTGCTGTTCTTCTTAAAGTTCCCCTTCTTCTTCCCTTTGCCCTTTTTCTTGAAACTATCGGTCTTGTTGACCATCAACACTTGATGCTCCTTCTTGATTTCTACCTCCGCAGCCTTTAGCATTGCGAAGAGCTCGGGAATCGTCTTATCCATCCCTTGCATATTATAGTTCATCACGAAGCTCTTGTAGCTTGGTGGCAGTGATTGAAGAACTCTGCCAATGACATTATCAACAGGAAGATTAACTCCCAGTTGAGTCAAGTGATTATGATACCCAGACATTTTGAGTATATGTTCACTGACAGAACTATTCTCCTCCATCTTGCAGCTATAGAACTTATTGGAGACTTCATATCTCTCAATCCGGGCATTTGCTTGAAATATTAACTTCAACTCCTGGAACATATCATATGCTCCATGACATTCAAAACGTCGTTGAAGTCCCGATTCTAAGCCGTAAAGCATGGCACACTGAACTATCGAGTAGTCATCAGCTTTGCTCTGCCAGACGTTCATAACATCTGGTGTTGCTCCAGCAGCAGGCCTGGCACCCAGCGGTGCTTCCAGGACATAATTCTTCTATGCAACAATGAGGATAATCCTCAAGTTACGGACCCAGTCCATGTAATTGCTACCATCATCTTTCAACTTTGCTTTCTCAAGGAACGCATTAAAATTCATGGAACAACAGCACGGGCCATCTATCTACAATCAAACATAGACAAGCAAGATACTATCAGCTACTAAGTTCCTGATAAATTTAAGTTCAATTGATCATATTACTTAAGAACTCCCACTTAGAAAGACATCTCTCTAATCTTTTAGGTGATCATGTGATCCAAACCAACTAAACCATAACCGATCATCACATGAAATGGAGTAGCTTTCAATGGTGAACATCAATATGTTGGTCATATCTACTATATGATTCACGCTCGACCTTTCAGTCTCAGTGTTCCGAGGCCATATCTGCATATGCTAGGCTCATCAAGTTTAACCTGAGTATTCCGCGTGTGCAAAACTGGCTTGCACCCGTTGTAGATGGACGTAGAGCTTATCACACCCGATCATCACGTGGTGTCTGGGCATGACGAACTTTGGCAACGGTGCATACTCAGGGAGAACACCTTTATCTTGAAATTTAGTGAGAGATCATCTTATAATGCTACCGTCAATCAAAACAAGATAAGATGCATAAAAGATAAACATCACATGCAATCAACATAAGTGATATGATATGGCCATCATCATCTTGTAATCTTGTACTTGTGATCTCCATCTCCGAAGTACCGTCATGATCACCATCATCACCGGCGCGACACCTTGATCTCCATCGTAGCATCGTTGTCGTCTCGCCAATCTTATGCTTCCACGACTATCGCTACCGCTTAGTGATAAAGTAAAGCATACAGCGTGATTGCATTGCATACAATAAAGCGACAACCATATGGCTCCTGCCAGTTGCCGATAACTCGGTTACAAAACATGATCATCTCATACAATAAAATTTAGCATCATGTCTTGACCATATCACATCACAACATGCCCTGCAAAAACAAGTTAGACGTCCTCTACTTTGTTGTTGCAAGTTTTACGTGGCTGCTACGGACTTAGCAAGAACCGTTCTTACGTACGCATCAAAACCACAGCGATAGTTTATCAAGTTGGTGCTATTTTAACCTTCGCAAGGACCGGGCGTAGCCACACTCGGTTCAACTAAAGTTGGAGAAACTGACACCCGCCAGCCACCTGTGTGCAAAGCACGTCGGTAGAACCAGTCTCGCGTAGGCGTACGCGTAATGTCGGTCCGGGCCGCTTCATCCAACAATACCGCCGAACCAAAGTATGACATGCTGGTAAGCAGTATGACTTATATCGCCCACAACTCACTTGTGTTCTACTCGTGCATAACATCAACGCATAAAACCAGGCTCGGATGCCACTGTTGGGGAACATAGTAATTTCAAAAAATTTCCTACGCACATGCAAGATCATGGTGATGCATAGCAATGAGAGGGGAGAGTGTTGTCTACGTACCCTCATAGACCTGCAACGGAAGCGTTGACACAACGTAGAGGAAGTAGTCGTACGTCTTCCCGATCAGACCGATCCAAGTACCGAACGTACGGCACCTCTGAGTTCTGCACACGTTCAACTCGGTGACGTCCCTCGAGCTCCGATCCAGCCGAGTGTTGAGGGAGAGTTTTGTCAGCATGATGACATGATGCCGGTGATGATGTTATACCGACGCAGGGCTTCGCCTAAGCACCGCTACGATATGACCGAGGTGGAATATGGTGGAAGGGGGCACCGCACACGGCTAAGGAACAATCACGAAGATCAACTTGTGTGTCATGGGGTGCCCCCTTGCCCCGGTATATAAAGGAGGGAGAGCGGGAGGTGCGGCTGGCCCTAGGGGTGCGCCTGGAGGAGTCCTACTCCCACCGGGAGTAGGACTCCCCCCTCTTGCCTTGTTGGAGAAGGAAAGGGGAAGGGGAAAAGAGGAAAGGGGCCCCCCTTCCTTGTCCTATTCAGACTAGGGGGGAGGGGGCGCGCGGCCTGCCATGGCCGGCCCTCCTCTTCTCCCTTAGGGCCCATGTAGGCCCATTAACCCCTGGGGGGGTTCCAGTAACCCCCCGGTGCTCCGGTAAAATCCCGATTTCACCCGGAACGTTTCTGATATCCAAATATATGCTTCAAATATATCAATCTTTATGTCTTGACCATTTCGAGACTCCTCGTCATGTCCGTGATCACATCCGGGATTCCGAACAACCTTCGGTACATCAAAACACAAAAACCCTAATTACGATCGTCACCGAACTTTAGGCGTGCGGACCCTACGGGTTCGAGAACTATGTAGACATGACCGAGACACGTCTTCGGTCAATAACCAATAGCGAAACATGGATGCTCATATTGGCTCCTACATATTCTATGAAGATCTTTATCAGTCAGACCGCATAACAACATATGTTGTTCCCTTTGTCATCGGTATGTTACTTGCCCGAGATTCGATCGTCGGTATCTCAATACCTAGTTCAATCTCGTTACCGGCAAGTCTCTTTACTCGTTCCGTAATATATCATCCCACAACTAACTTATTAGTTGCAATGCTTGCAAGGCTTGAGTGATGTGCATTACCGAGAGGGCCCAGAGATACCTCTCCGACAATCGGAGTGACAAATCCTAATCTCAAAATATGCCAACCCAACAAGTACCTTCGGAGACACCTGTAGAGCACCTTTATAATCACCTAGTTACATTGTGACGTTTGGTAGCACACAAAGTGTTCCTCCGGTAAACGGAAGTTGCATAATCTCATAGTCATAGGAACATGTATAAGTTATGAAGAAAGCAATAGCAAAAAACTAAACGATCAAGTGCTAAGCTAACGGAATGGGTCAAGTCAATCACATCATTCTCCTAATGATGTGATCCTGTTAATCAAATGGCAACTCATGTCTATGGCTAGAAACATAGCCATCTTTGATCAACGAGCTAGTCAAGTAGAGGCATACTAGTGACACTCTGTTTGTCTATGTATTCACACATGTATTATGTTTCCGGTTAATACAATTCTAGCATGAATAATAAAAATTTATCATGATATAAGGAAATAAGTAATAACTTTATTATTGCCTCTAGGGCATATTGCCTTCATCGTTCACTTGGCAAAGCATTATGAAAGGTCTTGAAGTGTTCAAAAAGGCTATATTTGGAGAGTGGGCAATGGGAATGAAATCAACATATGGCCGGATCCATGGATTCCTTCTAGTCCCAACAGAATGATCATCACGCCCAGAGGTCAAACAGTCGTATCAGTGGTGAGTGACTTGATTGATCCTCACACAGGATTTTGGGATGAACAACTCATTAATATGATTTTTAATCCCGTCGATGCTCGAAGGATTCTACAAATCGCCTGAAGTCCTCATGCCTTTGACGATTTCATCGCATGGCACCCGATAAAAAAGGGATGTTCTCCGTTCGAACAACTTATAGAATCCAATGGTTACATAAATTTGGGGCGCATGCAAATGACATCAGTCGATCGGGAGGTTCTTCTACTCCAGCGGTATGGAGTACATTATGGAAGCTGCAAATTCCACATAAATTTTCAATATTTTGCTGGCATTTACTACACGGAATTCTGCCCCTAAAAGGTATACTCGCTAATAGACACGTTGGGGCAATTGGAGGGTGCCCAATTTGCCACAAGAGCTCTGAAGATATTCGCCATCTATTCTTCATGTGTATTCACTCAAGAGGTATGTGGATCCCACTTGGATTGAAAGATTTCATCAACACATCAACAAATGTTGATAGATCTGAGTCGGTTATTATGGAGTATATCTTGTCTATTGATCAAATGCCACTACCTCTAATGCCGACATTGGAGATTAAACATGTCGTAGTGGTGGGATGTTGGTACCTCTGGTGGACACGCCGCCTTATAACACATAATGAGAGTTGTCCGTCGATGGTAAGATGGCCTTTGTCGGTCTTTGCAATTAAAAGCAACTACCAATGAGCCATGGCGAAGATAGTTGTGACAGAAGAGGAAAGATGGTTGGAGCCAGACCCAAAGTTCATCAAACTTAATGTGGACGCAGCCTTTTTTACGAAACAAGGAGTTGGAGCTATGACAACAATTATTAGAGATGAACGAGGTGTTTTCCTTGCAGCTCAATGTAAGTTCATCCCATATGCAGCAGACGCAATGACATCAGAGGCAATGGCGATGAGAGACGGACTGAACTTGGCAAATAGCCTAGGGTTCCAGCGAGTTGAAGCGGAATCCGACTCTCTAACAGTGACCAACTGCTGCTCCAGTCAGAGTACTTGGTGGGACGCGGCAGCAGCGATATTCGCGAAATGTGTGGACATCTCTACCTTGATTGGGAAGGTCAACTTTAAGCATTGTTTTCGATCAGCAAATCAAGCAGCACATGTGCTAGCTAATTTTAGTATTGTAATAAACTTTCTTCTAGTTGGACCAACGAGCCTCCAGATTGTCTGGTGAGCAAGCTCGTAGACGATGTATCTTTATGCATTAATCAATAAAGCTAGTCATGATGGTCTTCCCTCAAAAACAAAGAGAAAACGCTGGATGCCTACCCAATGCTCGTGCTGTGCATGGATATCAGATAGACCCAAGTATACTACTATTTGGGAGACTTCCCCCTTCTAGTTTCGGGAAGGTTCTAGAACCATCCCAAATGAGTTTTTTTCCTTTTTTTTCTCCGCGTGTTTGTTCTGTTCGGTTTTCTCGTATTTTAATTTTCACTCTTTTATTTTGTTATAACAAAGAAATATGAAAAGGAATATTTTAAGATTAATGCATATTGTGCATTGTGAAGCATAAAGTGAAAAAAAATTAAGAATAGCAATTTTAGAAAAAAAAGTTTGGATAATTAATTATGGAAGATTCTAGAACAAAGGAGAATTACTTGTGTTTTGAGGTTTATGCATTATGCTTAAGATCCACCATGGTGTGTTCTAGATTGTACATGTAGCGGAAACTGGTGAAGTTAAGATATATCCAACGACTAATAATGCTCGGATTTGTCATCTCTGGACCGTCGATTGGCTTCATCCAATGACCAACGTTCAAAGTTTTTCATGCACTATATTGGGTACAAAAATAGATAGATATCTCTAAATTACCCTTCAAAACAAATGCAAATTAGGTTGAAAAAAGAAAAACCAAATTACTTGTTAAAAATGATTTTAATCAACATTTCAAATATATATTATTTTAGTTAGAATATATATATATAAATGATTAAAATATCTATAAAAAGAAATGTACAAATTATTCAAAAATTCGTGCAAATAAAAGTAGAAAGTATCTATATACAATTACATATTTAATGATGGTTTTTCATACATATACGATAAATGCTCATGAAATTTTATAAAAGTATTTTATATTCCCAAAAATTAAAAGGAAAAATTAAAATTAAAATTAAATGAAAACTAGAAAAAGATGCCATAAAACAGAAAAAGGAAAATTAAAGAAGAAAAAAGAAAAGTCGAGTTAGAAACCAAAGGAAAAAAAATTGTAGATGGGCCTAGCCCAGATTGTTGAGGGGAGTGCACATCTTTTCTGTATTTCCCCCAACGAGCCACAAATAAGAATTTTATACGTATACAATTTCTCCTGCTTTTGGAGGAGCCTACTTGAAATCTGCCCGTTTTTCCTTGTTATTTTCCCATGGGTTTCAATAGAAATACTTCTATGCTATTTTTTAAAAATGTTATTATTCATCACCGCGATATGATTTATTGTAACATTAATTTTCTTTTACATGAACATAAACCATGTAAGCTTGTCATGGTCGCCTATAGTTTTAGCGAGTTCAAAGATTTTTCAAAATAAATAGTGAACCTTTTGTATTAATGTAAAACTATGTTGTGCCTAGCCCTATCGCTTTGTCGTACCATGGATGATGGATCTCTTAGGTCAACCAACTGGTACACACCAACCACACTTTGACATGTAGCTAAAGTGGTATTGGTTTTTGTTTTCCTTGTCTTCTAAAATGTATGTTCGGACAACAACAACAACAACAACAACAACAACAACAACAATTAGTCGTGGAAACAAGGAACATTGGAAGCAACTATGCATGAGAGAGCACATACATGACTCAATAACTACTTTATGAAGTCGGGACACTAGTTGAGAAAGGCTGGTGGCAAATAGTGCAACTAACCACCAAAACATGTCTCCTTCGTGCGCATGTGGTCTCTATTGTGCTTCTGATTCATGGTGACACTTATTGTTAATGTGTACCATGTCGAGATGCATCTGGGCGCTCGGCGACGAGGAACTTGCGGATCATTTGATTGCAACTACTGAACCAAACGCGAAGCAATGACTCTTCACTATGCTAAACTCCTTATCTCATGAGGCGTTCATCAAGCTAGCCGTAACCCTTCGGGAAGCATGGTGGGCTCGACGCCAGGCGATTCATGAGGGGATATTTCAAAGGGCACAAGCTACACTAGCATTCATCAAGAGGTTCATCTCGGATCTGGACATCCTTAAGCAAAAGAGCACTAGAGCAACCAGAATTATTACAACCGCTCCAAGAGTAACTCGGCCAAAAGCACCCCCTCGAGGTTTTGCAAAAAATCATGTGGACGCGGCTGTAGAAAGAAAGCAGAGGGGAGGAACGGCGCCCATGATCTGTCGTGATGAACAAGGTGAGTATATTGGCAACTCGACACCGGTCATCTCAGGCGTACATGATGTTGCAACTCTCGAGGCCATCACTTGTTGTGAGGCTCTCTCACTAGGGTCCTCGTCGATGGGATAAATCCTGGCCGCTAACTGTAACAACCCTTGGAGCCCCGACCTTATCCCCTCCCACGCCGCCCTCGCGAGGCGACGAAGGGTCCCCTCGATCTCCGCCGCCAGGCCCCGTCCTCTTCCCACCTCCTCCCTCACCGCCACCCCAGGGCGCGGCCAGGCTAAGACCGACCGGCGCCAGTGGCGGAGGGGTGTTCTCCTTCCTCTCGCGTGAAGGGAAGGCGCGGGCCGGTCCCCTTGGGCCTGAGCGCGGTGCTGGCGAGGGGTTCCGTGAAGTGGTGGCTCACCAGCGTGGCCTCGACATGCTAGTTTGGTGGTGGTGTGTTGGTCTTCATGGAGGGTGGAGCGCGCCTGGGCTGCAGCGGCTGGATTTGGCCGGCAGGCGGCATGGGCTGGTGGTTGTTGTGCCACTTGCCGGCGGTTGTGGCTGTCGATGTCAAAACCGGCGGATCTCGGGTAGGGGGTCCCGAACTGTGCGTCTAAGGTCGATGGTAACAGGAGACAGGGGACACAATGTTTACCCAGGTTCGGGCCCTCTCTATGGAGGTAATACCCTACTTCCTGCTTAATTGATCTTGGTGAATATGAGTATTACAAGAGTTGATCTACCATGAGATCGTAATGGCTAAAGCCTAAGAGTCTAGCCTGTCTGGCTATGATTATGAGGATATCCATCTACAGACCTAGCCCTGTGGTTTATATAGACACCAGAGGGATCTAGGGTTACATAAGGTCAGTAACAGAGAAAGGTGCTACCTCTTGAGCACTGCGATGGTTTTCCCTTGAAGAGGAAAGGGTGATGCAACAGAGCAGCGTAAGTATTTCCCTCAGTTTTTGAGAACCAAGGTATCAATCCAGTAGGAGATCACGCGCGAGTCACCTCGTACCTACACACACAAATAAGAACCTTGCAACCAACGCGATAAAGGGGTTGTCAATCCCTTCACGGCCACTTGCAAGAGTGAGATCTGATAGAGATAATAATAAGATAAACATTTTTGGTATTTTTATGATATAGATTGAAAGTAAAAGATAGCAAAATAAAGTAGATTGGAAACTTGTATGATGGAAAATAGACCCGGGGGCCATAGGTTTCACTAGTGGCTTCTCTCAAGATAGCATAAGTATTACAGTGGGTGAACAAATTACTGTCGAGCAATTGATAGAAAATCGAATAATTATGAGAATATCTAGGCATGATCATGTATATAGGCATCACGTCTCTGACAAGTAGAGCGAAACGATTCTGCATCTACTACTATTACTCCACACATCGACCGCTATCCAGCATGCATCTAGAGTATTAAGTTCATAAGAACAGATTAACATCTTACGCAAGATGACATGATGTAGAGGGATAAACTCATGCAATATGATATAAACCCCATCTTTTTATCCTCTATGGCAACAATACAATACGTGTCATTTCCCTTTCTATCACTGGGATCGAGCATCGCAAGATTGAACCTAAAGCTAAGCACTTCTCCCATTGCAAGAAAGATCAATCTAGTAGGCCAAACCAAACTAATAATTCGAAGAGACTTGCAAAGATAAACCAATCATACATAAAAGAATTCAGAGAAGATTCAAATATTGTTCATATATAAACTTGATCATAAACCCACAATTCATCGGATCTCGAGAAACACACCGCAAAAGTTTAATATTAACATAGAAATAATAATAGTTCAAGTATACTAACTAAGCAATCATGTCTTCTAAAAATAATATGGCCAAAGAAAGTTAACCCTACAAAATCATATAGTCTGGCTATGCTCTTTCTTCATCACACAAAATATTAAATCATGCACAACCTCGATGACAAGCCAAGCAATTAATTCATACTTTTGATGTTCTCAAACTTTTTCAATCTTCACGCAATATATGAGCGTGAGCCATCAATATAGCACTATGGTGGAATAGAATCGTGGTTGTGGAGAAGACAAAAAGGAGAAGATAGTCTCACATCAACTAGGCGTATCAACGGGCTATGGAGATGCCCATTAATAGATATCAATGTGAGTGAGTAGGGATTGCCATGCAACGGATGCACTAGAGGTATAAGTGCATGAAAGCTCAAAAAAGAAACTAAGTGGGTGTGCATCCAACTTGCTTGCTCATGAAGACCTAGGGCAATTTGAGGAAGCCCATCATTGGAATATACAATCCAAGTTCTATAATGTAAAATTCCCACTAGTTTATGAAAGTGAAAACATAAGAGACTCTCTATCATGAAGATCATGGTGCTACTTTGAAGCACAAGTGTGGAAAAAGGATAGTAACATTGTCCCTTCTCTCTTTTTCTCTCATTTCATTTTTTCTATTTTTTATTTGGGTCTTCTTCTTTTTTTATTTTGGCCTCTTTTTGTTTTCTTTTTTTTTCATCCGGAGTCTCGTCCCGAATTGTGGGGAAATCATAGTCTCCATCATCCTTTCCTCACTAGGACAATGCTCTAATAATGATGATCATCACACTTCTTTTTAACTTACAACTCAAGAATTACAACTCAATACTTAGAACAAAATATGACTCTATGTGAATGCCTCCGACGGTGTACTGGGATATGCAATGAATCAAGAGTGACATGTATGAAAAAATTATGAACGGTGGCTTTGCCACAAATACGATGTCAACTACATGATCATGCAAAGCAATATTACAATGATGAAGCGTGTCATAACAGACGGAACGGTGGAAAGTTGCATGGCAATATATCTCGGAATGGCTATGGAAATGCCATAATAGGTAGGTATGGTGGTTGTTTTGTGGGAGATATATGGTGGGTTTATGGTACCGGCGAAAGTTGCGCGGTACTAGAGAGGCTAGCAAATGTGGAAGGGTGAGGGTGCGTATAATCCATGGACTCAACATTAGTCATAAAGAACTTACATACTTATTGCAAAAATCTATTATTTATCAAAACAAAGTACTACGCACATGCTCCTAGGGGGATAGATTGGTAGGAAAAGACCATCGCTCGTCCCCGACCGCCACTCATAAGGAAGGCAATCAATAAATAAATCATGCTCCGACTTCATCACATAACGGTTCACCATACGTGCATGCTACGGGAATCACAAACTTCAACACAAGTATTTCTCAAATTCACAACTACTCAACTAGCATGACTCTAATATCACCATCTCCATATCTCAAAACAATCATCAAGTATCAAACTTCTCTTAGTATTCAATGCACTTGTATGAAAGTTTTTATTATGCCTAAAAGCAAATTGCCATGTTGTTCTAAAGGACTCTCAAAATAATATAAGTGAAGCATGAGAGATCAATTATTTCTATAAAACAGAACCACCGCCGTGCTCTAAAAGATATACGTGAAGCACTAGAGCAAAAACTATATAGCTCAAAAGATATAAGTGAATCACATAGAGTATTCTAATAAATTCCAATTCATGTGTGTCTCTCTCAAAAGGTGTGCACAGCAAGGATGATTGTGGTAAACTAAAAATCAAAGACTCAAGTCATACAAGACGCTCCAAGCAAAACACATATCATGTGGCGAATAAAAATATAGCTCCAAGTAAAGTTACCGATGAACGAAGACAAAAGAGGGGATGCCTTCTGGGGCATCCCCAAGCTTAGGCTTTTTGGTGTCCTTGTATTTTACCTTGGGGTTCCATGGGCATCCCCAAGCTTAGGCTCTTGCCACTCCTTGTTCCATAATCCTTCAAATCTTTACCCAAAACTTGAAAACTTCACAACACAAAACTTAACAAGAGAATCTCATGAGCTCCGTTAGCGAAAGAAAACAAAACACCACCTCAAGGTACTGTAATCAACTCATTATTTATTTGTATTGGTGTTAAACCTACTGTATTCCAACTTCTCTATGGTTTATAAACTCTTTTACTAGCCATAGATTCATTAAAATAAGCAAACAACACACACAAAACAGAATCTGTCAAAAACAGAACAGTCTGTAGTAATCTGTAACTAACGCAAACTTCTGGAACCCCAAAAATTCTAAAATAAATTGCTGGACGTGAGTAATTTATCTATTAATCATCTGCAAAAATAATTAACTAAATATCACTCTCCAATAAAAAATGGCAGCAATTCTCGTGAGCACTAAAGTTTCTGTTTTTTACAGCAAGATCAAAAAGACTTTCCCCAAGTCTTCTCAACAGTTCTACTTGGCACAAACACTAATTAAAAGAAACAAATGCAACCAAAACAGAGGCTAGATAAATTATTTATTACTAAACAGGAGCAAAAAGCAAGGAATAAAAATAAAATTGGGTTGCCTCCCAACAAGCGCTATTGTTTAACACCCCTAGCTAGGCATAAAAGCGAAGATAGATCTAGGTATTGCCATCTTTGGTAGGCAATTATTCAATAAGACACCTATAACCCCTAGTAGTCTCTTTGTTTTTATTAATAATCAAACTCCTAGGCACAAAATCAAGAAAATCATTTGTAGCAAAAGGTTCCTTAAGGATGCAAGAAAGTTGGGGTGAACACTTATGGATTTGAGGTCCGCATTTCCCTTACTAGAAGTTTCACCCTTAATTTTAGGAACATACATAAATTTGGCAATCTTAGCATTAGAAGGAGTGTTTTTCACGGAAGAAAAGGCAGATCCTAGGTTGGTAATAATATCCTCAATTTTATCAATTCTAGTGGAATCTTGATCTATCTTTTCATTAACCATAGGTTCCTTTTCTTTAAAAAATTTAAGAGCCACTCCTACCTTAGATCCGTATTGGGTAACTTGGTTGTGGATCTTTCTATCCAAATTTTCAATCAACTCTACGGTAGCAACTTTATTTTTAATAATTTCAAGCTTTTGCATCACATGTTCCAAAGTTAAAGTAGTTCCATTAACCAAAAGAGGTGGTGGGACAAACAAATCTGTCATAGCATTATAAGAATCAAAAGTATGGCTACCTAAGAAATTTCCTCCGGTAATGGTATCAAGAATATATCTATTCCAAGGAGTGATGCCTACATAAAAGTTGCGAAGAAGAACGGAAGTAGATTGCTTCCTAATAGATCTATGTTGTGCATTGCAAATTCTGAACCAAGCATCTTTTAGATTTTCTCCCTCCCTTTGTTTAAAATTAGGAACTTCATTCTCGAGAGACAAAGGAGTAGATAAAGGACTAGCCATAACGACAGAGCAAGCGGAAAAGAGGCGAACGAAAAGAGAGGGCGAATAAAATGGCAAGGGTGAAGTGGGGGAGAGGAAAACAAGAGGCAAATGGCAAATAATGTAATGCGAAGGATAAGAGTTGTGATGGGTACTTGGTATGTCTTGACTTGGCGTAGATCTCCCCGGCGACGGCACCAGAAATCCTTCTTGCTACCTCTTAAGGACTGCGTTGGTTTTCCCTTGAAGAGGAAAGGGTGATGCAATAGAGCAGCGTAAGTATTTCCCTCAGTTTTTGAGAACCAAGGTATCAATCCAGTAGGAGACCACGCGCGAGTCACCTCGTACCTACACACACAAATACAAACCTCGCAACCAACGTGATAAAGGAGTTGTCAATCCCTTCACGTCCACTTGCAAGAGTGAGATCTGATAGAGATGATAATAATAAGATAAATTTTTTGGTATTTTTATGATATAGATTGAAAGTAAAAGATAGCAAAATAAAGTAGATTGGAAACTTGTATGATGGAAAATAGACCCGGGGGCCATAGGTTTCACTAGTGGCTTCTCTCAAGATAGCATAAGTATTACGGTGGGTGAACAAATTACTGTCGAGCAATTGATAGAAAAGCGAATAATTATAAGAATATCTAGGCATGATCATGTATATAGGCATCACGTCTGTGACAAGTAGACCGAAACGATTCTGCATCTACTACTATTACTCCACACATTGACCGCTATCCAGCGTGCATCTAGAGTATTAAGTTCATAAGAACAGAGTAATGCCTTAAGCAAGATGCCATGATGTAGAGGGATAAACTCATGCAATATGATATAAACCCCGTCTTTTTATCCTCGATGGCAACAATACAATACGTGTCGTTTCCCTTTCTGTCACTGGGATCGAGCACCGCAAGATTGAACCCAAAGCTAAGCACTTCTCCCATTGCAATAAAGATCAATCTAGTAGGCCAAACCAAACTGATAATTCGAAGAGACTTGCAAAGATAAACCAATCATACATAAAAGAATTCAGAGAAGATTCAAATATTGTTCATAGATAAACTTGATCATAAACCCACAATTCATCAGATCTCGACAAACACACCGCAAAAGAAGATTACATCGAATAGATCTCCAAGAGAATCAAGGAGAACTTTGTATTGAGATCCAAAGAGAGAGAAGAAGCCATCTAGCTACTAGCTATGGACCCGAAGGTCTGAAGTAAACTACTCACACATCATCGGAGGGGCCATGGAGTTGATGTAGAGGCCCTCCATGATCAATGCCCCCTTCGACGGAGCTCCGGAAAAGGCCCCAAGATGGGATCTCTTGGGTACAGAAGGTTGCGGCGGTGGAAATAGGGTTTCTTGGTGCTCCTAGATGTTTTCGGGGTATATGGATATATATAGGAGGAAGTAGTAGGTCGGTGGAGCAACGAGGGGCCCACGAGGGTGGAGGGCGTGCCCAGGGGGGTAGGCGCGCCCCCTGCCTCATGGCCTCCTCGATTGTTTCTTGACGTCCACTCCAAGTCCCGTGGATCATGTTTGTTCCAAAAATAACACTCCCGAAGGTTTCATTCCGTTTGGACTCCATTTGATATTCCTTTTCGGCGAAACTCTAAAATAGGCAAAAAACAGCAATTTAGGCTGGGCCTCCGGTTAATTGGTTAGTCCCAAAAATAATATAAAAGTGTAAAAATAAGCCCATTAACATCCAAAATAGATAATATAATAGCATGGAGCAGTCAAAAATTATAGATACGTTGGAGACATATCAAAAGGAATCTTCATATTTGGGCGCCAAGCTTACCTTCCACAACATGGAGAGTCCCATCCGGACACGGGTAGAGTCTTCGGTCTTCATATCTTCACAGCCCATCAGTCCGGCCCATGTTTAATAGGTCGGACGCCCGAGGACCCCTTAGTCCAGGACTCCCTCAGTAGTCCCCGTACCAGACTTCAATGACGAGGTGTCTGACACGCAGATAGTCTTCGGCATTGCAAGGCGGGTTCCTCCTCCGATGACTTCAAAGTGATGTATTTGGTTTTCCATTTAATGTCGTACCCCTTGGCCTCCACGCCTTCCTGACTTCAGCTTCCACGTGTCGAGTGAATACGAGAGATCGGGGCATTTTTGCACATACCACCCCGACCATGCAAGAGAGGTGCCTATTTAAAGAGAATAGATCTCAGATCCATTCCACACCCCGTGGAAAAATCCTCAGAGCTTGCTAAGCGGAACCACCCCAACATGGCTAACACTCCCAGCTCTTCCTCTTGTCCCCACGACTCCTAAAAGGGTGATTGGGAGAGTTGCTCCGTACCTCACAGTCAGCTGTTGAAGCTGCAAAAACAGGGCTTTCTTCCTCCCGCGGATCTAGTCCCCGTATGAGCAGGGCTGACGTCCTTCAATGGCGGGGTTCAGGCGGAGAACTTCCCCAATCCGTCCAGGGGGGAACGAGTATGCTTCGTACCCTTCTTGCTAAGAGGCGTCGGATTTCCAATCCATCCCTTCCTCTGAGGGCTTCTGGAGTATTATGACCTCCAACTGCATAGTTTCACTCCTACCTCCATCCTGCACATTGCGGGTTATGTCGCTCTATGCGAGCTATTCCTAGGCTGCGAGGCCCATTTTGATTTATGGAGAAAACTGTTCTGCCTCATCCCTCGTAATCAAGGAGGGGGGGTCAATATTCGAAATGGGAGGAGCCGAAGTGTGGCATATCGCCGGGACCGGATACCTGTCCAGCACGCCGAAGAAGGCTTCCGAAGAGTGGCCTTCCAAATGGTTCTATATTGACGACGTCGCTCTTCCTGACCCAGTCCGAATGGGCCTCCCCGGATTTTCAAGTGATCCGTTGAAGAAACGCCATAGTTGGCGTCCTCGAAGCCTCGAGGAGGAGGATAGCGTAGAAGTCAGTCAGTTGATGGGCAAGATAAAGATGCTCGCCTAGTCCGGATTGTCAATATTCGAGGTAATGGCGATCTCCATAGTGCGGGGGGTTCAACCACTCCAATACAGAGGGCTTCCCATGTGGCAGGAAGATGACGCCTCACGCTGCGGTCGGAAGGGTCCGAAAACCCCCACCGCTTTGGTCAAAATATTGGCCGAACTGTACAAAGGGGAGAAGGAGGAGTTCACTCGTCTCCAATGTTGAGATGGATTTTCCATGTATAATCCTCTCAGCTGGGTAAGCTCCAATCCCACCATTTTACTCCTCTCCCTGAATTATTTTCGATGGACAGTAACCTATCCACTTGCTACAGGAATGGCGGAAGGCTATCGAGGGGATCCATAGCCCCGCTCCCCAGCCAGAGGGTCACAACCGGGACCTTGACCCCGGATTCGAAGAAAATCCGGACATATTTATGGAGCTCGAAGATGGAGTATTCTATCAGACGAGTTACGATGGTACAGAAGTACCCATCATTGTCGATTACCCTGGTCTCCTCCCTTCTTCGCATGTGAGTAATTTAAAAGACACCTTCTTTGAAAGAGTTTCCTTACTATGCCTCACCCACCACACTATTTCGTGTTCCAAAGGGGAGGCGCTCGACGCCACAACGTGCACCAGAAGCGTCTCCGAGGATAACGGCGCCTGCGCCGAGCATATCTTCGAAGAGGAAGGCAAATGATAACACGGCATAACCCTCGTCAAAGAGGTAATGCTTTCTTTTCAAGAATACATCTTCTGATCGCCACATCAGATCATGATGCCGTTCGCCGCATTCTATCAGAAAAAGTATACGTCGGACTGTGTCCGGGGACCCGGCCGGACGTGCCTCCACTAGTCAGGTTCTGGACCCTGCCCTAAGGACACGGGCTGACATGGGAGTGGCGCCGAACTATCCTTCCACAGAGGATTCGAATGATATGTCCGTCACGAACTCTGAAGTGGAGAGCGCCATGAATCATCATCGTCAGAGGGTCGCTCTTCGTGACCCCGACTTTTCAAAGGAGACATTTGATGCCTTTAGCTCGGTTGATGCGTACATCCAAGCTGCTCGGGATGGGCTTGCCAGAGCCACAGACCAGCATCTGAAAGATATGCGGGTAAGAGTGGATTTAATAATCATACACCAGTAGCCCCCGAGACTTAAAGCAGTTGATACAACTGATTTAAGGATCATTATATAACCAGGTGCTTACGGAGAAGAATGACATGTTATCTCAGGAACTAGAAAAGTATCGGACCCAGCTAACTGCTGCCAATGCCGAACTGGAGAAATCCAAGAAGGCGTCTCCTGGTAATGTTCCCCTCCATCGAGAAAACATAATGGTATACCAATAATGCTAACACAATTGCTCACCTCTTAATAGGATCATTAGATCAACTGCAAGAGCAACTGAAAGCCGCTCAAGGCGGAGAACGAGAAGCCAAAAAACTGCTAGCTGCGGGCAAGAGTGTGCTAACAAAAGTCGTGTAGGAGAAAAACAAGCTCCAGGATTCCAATACCCAACTGGGCGAGGAACTGAAAGATGTACGGGCCCAGCTGGCTGACTCCGTAAAGGAGACTAATAGGCTGCGAGGTGGCATATTCAGTATGTGGTCGAACTTACCTTTGAATAATTCGGAGATAGAGGGGACTGACATAGTTATGTCTGCAGGTATGTTGACCGGTCGTCCCGAAGAGGAGATGTCCGAATTCTCGAGCGATCTGCTACAAGGGCTATCGCAAGTGCACGAGCAGGCTCGGCAGGCGATGCGAAGTGTTGCCAAGGCCTTATGGTCTTCCACCTCCCCTCCAGAAAAGATGGAGGAGCTTATACAACTATTCAAGGGAGCGCGGCGGCACTTTCGATTGTGGAAGATATCGGCCTACCAGGAAGGTGCACAAGAAGCCTGGGCCATGGTGAAAACACGGTATACCAAGCTTGATCCGAATCATATGGCTCGGGTCGGACCTCTAGGGTCAGATGGAAAAGAAGTTCCTATTAATTTGGTATATGACCAAGTAGAAGTAGCCGCCAAGTATTCCCAGTAGGATTGTAAGTTAGACAGCCTGTTGGACGGTATAGAGGAGGGAATTTTTGAGTCCAAGTGACTATGTACTTTCCTTGACATATGTGAATTGTAAAACGATTGTCATGGTAGACCTTTTCGCTTCGACCTCTGGACCCGAAGGTGCGGAGTGTTTCTGAATACCTGAGCGGTAAAATAGACCGGGGTATGCGTGGAAACCAGGTGTAGGGGTCATAGTTGCTTGAACAGACAAGTTGTATCCGGCTAGTTATGTTATATTACATTATGATTGTAAGAAACATCTTCTAGAGAGAATAGTTCCATTAAGGGTTCCTTTCCCTGGGTGTGCATGCGCTAAAATGCATGTTCCAACTGTGATTGGAAAAAATTGCAATATACGTAACATCTGGGGGTTCACCATGGGGTGAATGCAAAAACATCTTTAATCCACCGATCGAATATTCCCTTAAGATTGCTAGCTTTCGGCTTCACCCAGTCTGAGGTACACATTCGGATGACCCGGCAGTAACAGTCACAGAGGTGCTCCCTTTATGCCCTAGCCGAACTAACGGAAACGTAGGGCATAAGCACAGGAGCCAGGCAACCCAGCTTGACCAAAACTTAAGTCATATCGATGCATATAATGGCGAAGAAAAGGTACATATGGGAAAAACACATATGTAATGAGCTTGATGCTCAGAAAATAAGAATAAGCTTCTGTCCGGGAAGCCCCCAGGCATAATGGACGTACATGTTCGAGGATGTGTACATCACAAGTGCACGGTTTAGCCGTGCGAAAGCTTTAAGGCTTAGAAAAAAAGGAAGAACGAAAAGAGAGGAAAAAGTAAAGGAAACAATAGGGAGAAGGAGGCGAACAAATAGTTCGGCGCTAGGCATAGAATCTTCGGAGTCTGGCCGCATTCCAAGGGTTCGTCTCTAGGCGATTGTCTGATGCAGCACGCAGGCGGTATGCTCCTCCAGTGAGAACTTCGTCAATGATGAAGGGACCTTCCCACTTGGGCTTGAGTTTGTCCTTTTTCTTCTTCGGCAAGCGTAGAACGAGTTCGCCAACATTATAAGTCTTGGCCTGTACTTCTCTGCTTTAATATCTGCAGGCTTGTTGTTGATAAAATGCGGAACGAACCTTTGCAACATCGCGCTCTTCCTCCAGGGCATCTAGGCTGTCCTGCCGATCAAGCTCGGCCTCTCTCTCTTCGTACATGCGCACTCGAGGTGAGTCATGAATAATATCGCAGGGCAACACAGCCTCCATGCCGTACACCATGAAGAAAGGTGTATATCTAGTAGTGCGGTTGGACGTGGTCCGCAACCCCTGGAGTACGGAGTCAAGCTCCTCAACCCAGTGCTTGTCTGATTCTCTCAATGACCGCACTAGTCTGGGTTTGATGCCGCTCATAATAAGACCATTGGCCCGTTCGACTTGGCCGTTTGTTTGTGGGTGATAGACAGAGGTGCAATCGAGCTTAATGCCCAGATTAGCACACCAAGTTTTCACCTCATCGGCTGTGAAATTGGAGCCGTTATCGGTGATGATGCTGTGTGGAACACCATAATGGTGCACCACGCCGGATATGAATTCTATCACTGGCCCTGCCTCGGCCGTTTTAACTGGTTTGGCCTCTATCCACTTAGTGAATTTATCCACCATGACCAGCAGATACTTTCTCTTACGGCTTCCTCCTTTCAGGGGTCCGACCATATCTAGCCCCCAGACCATGAAAGGCCAAGTGATGGGGATCGTTTGTAGAGCGGTGGGGGCATATGGCTTTGGTTGGCGAAGAGCTGGCATCCGACGCAACGTTGGACAAGGTTCTGTGCATCTGCTCGGGCCGTCGGCCAGTAAAAACATGTACGGAAGGCCTTGCTAACAAGGGCCCGAGCTGCAGCGTGGTGACCGCCGAGACCGGCATGAATTTCAGCCAAGAGCTGCCGCCTCTCTTCCTCGGAGATACATCTTTGAAGAACTCCGGTAGCACTTTTCTTGTAGAGCTCTTTGTCGTGAACCTTGTAGGCCTTCGAATGCCGGACAACGTGGCGAGCCTCATTCTGATCCTCCAGGAGTTCTCTCCTATCAAGGTAGGCCAAGAAGGGTTCGGTCCATGGGGCAATGACTGCCATGATGAGATGGGCCGATGGTGTTATTTCGGTGGCCGAGCCCCCGATGATATCGTTGTATTCGGAATTTGGGGTTGTGTTCGGATCCGGACTGGTGTTGCCGCTCTCCCCTTGCCACACCACGGACGGCTTAAAAAGCCTTTCCAGAAAGATGTTAGGTGGGACAGGGTCGCGCTTAGCACCGATGCGAGCAAGGACGTCCACCGCTTGATTACTTTCTCGAGCCCCTCGAACCGAGCCGACATTTTTAGGACGACATTGCAATAAGCCGCCATCTTCGGATCTTTGGCATCAAAATCTCCATTTATTTGAGATATTGCAAGGTTTGAGTCCCCGCGCACTTCCAGGCGTTGTATGCCCATGGAGACAGCCATCCGGAGACCATGCAATAAGGCCTCGTATTCGGCCGCGTTATTGGAGTTTGTGTATAATATTTGGAGCATGTACTGGACTACGTCTCCAGTGGGGGACGTTAAAACAACGCCCGCTCCTAATCCTGCCAGCATTTTGGAACCATCGAAATACATAACCCAGTTGGAATATGTGTCGTACTCTTTAGGAGTTCGGCCTCTGTCCATTCGGCGACGAAGTCCGCCAGTACTTGAGATTTGATGGCTCGACGCGGTTTGTATGTTATGTCGAATGGAAGGAGCTCAATGGCCCATTTGGCTATCCGACTCGTAGCATCATGGTTGTTTATTATGTCATTGAGTGGTACTTCGGAACTCACCGTGATAGAACATTCTTGGAATTAGTGTCGTAGCTTCCAGGATTCCATGAAGACCGTGTATGCTATCTTTTGGTAATGAGGGTACCAGGATTTGCATGGTGTGAGGACAGTGGATACGTAGTATACCGGCTTCTGAAGCAGGAATTTGTGTCCGTCCTGCTCTCGCTCAACGACGAGCACGACGCTCACCACCTGGTGTGTTGCCGATATGTATAATAACATGGGTTCGCCGATGTTCGGCGCGGCCAGGATTGGGTTGCTCGCAAGAAGGGTTTTTATTTCTTCCAGTCCGGCTGTTGCTGCATCCGTCCACTCGAAGTGATCGGTGCGCCGGAGCAGGCGATACATTGGCAATGCCTTTTCTCCCAATCTAGAGATAAAGCGGTTTAGAGCTGCCACGCATCCTGTGAGTTTTTGACCTGTTTAAGGTCCGTTGGCGTAGCCAATTATGACAAAGCTCAAATTTTGGCTGGATTTGCTTCAATTACTCTATTGGAAACGGTGAAGCCCAGCAGCTTTCCAGCAGGGACGCCGAAAACACACTTTTCCGGATTGAGATTGATGTCATATGCACGGAGGTTGTTGAATGTGAGACGTAAATCGTCTATTAGTGAATCGACGTGCCTAGTTTTAATGATGACATTGTCCACGTAT
This sequence comes from Triticum aestivum, assembly GCF_018294505.1. NCBI lineage: Eukaryota > Viridiplantae > Streptophyta > Magnoliopsida > Poales > Poaceae > Triticum > Triticum aestivum. The sequence goes on from NC_057797.1 coordinate 627,532,399, forward strand.
GCTTCAACTGTCTTGCCGATCTATTTCTCCAGGCATGTTTGAATCATGTGTTGGTAGGTGGCCCTGACGTTTTTAAGCCCGAAGGGCATGGTGTTGAAGAAGAATGGCCCATATGGGGTAATGAATGCCGTTGCGGCTTGATCGGACTCGTTCATTTTGATTTGATGGTATCCGGAATATGCGTCGAGGAAGCACAGTGAGTCGTGTCCTGTGGTGGCGTCAATGATCTGGTCGATGCGGGGGAGGGGGAAGGGATCCTTAGGGCAGGCCTTATTGAGGTCTTTGAAATCGACGCACAGGCGCCAGGATTTATCCTTCTTTGGCACCATCACCATGTTTGCTAGCCAGTCCGGGTGTTTTATTTCTCTAATGAATCTGGCCTCGATTAGCTTGGCTAGCTCCTCCCCCATAGCTTGACGTTTGGGTTCGGAAAAGTGCCTAGTGTTTGGTTGAGCGGTTTATATCCCTTCAATATGTTGAGGCTATGTTCAGCCAATCTGCGTGGGATTCCTCGCATATCCAAGGGGTGCCAGGCGAATATATCCCAGTTCTCGCGCAGAAACTCTCGTAGCGCGGTGTCTACCGTTGGGTCTAGTTGTGCCCCGATAGATGTTGTCTTCTTGGGGTCTGTTGGATGGACTTACAATTTGACTATTTCTTCTGCTGGTTTGAAGGAGGTGGATTCGGGTCGTTTGTCCAGGATTACATCGCCCCTATCCACCGTGGAGCATAATGAGGTTAGTTCTTCGGCCGCTAGGGCTTCAGATAATGCCTCAAGGGCTAGGGATGCGGTTTTATTTTCGGTGCGGAGTGCTATGTCCAGATCACTAGCGAGAGTGATTATGCCATTGGGCCCGGGCATCTTGAGCTTCATATACCCGTAGTGAGGTATAGCTTGGAAGCGTGTAAATGCATCTCACCCCAATAGGGCGTGATATCCACTATTGAAAGGGGCCACTTGGAAGGTTAATTCTTCGCTTTGATAGTTCTCTGGTGTGCCGAATACCACGTCGAGCATGATTTTTCCCGCGCATCGCGCCTCCCAACTAGGAACAATTCCTCGGAAGGTCGTGCTACTTTGCTCGATGCGGCTCCTGTCTATTTCCATTTTACTAAGTGTATACTCGTAAATGAGGTTTAGTCCACTGCCGCCGTCCATGAGAACCTTGGTGAGCCGGAAGCTGTCCACGATCGGACTAAGGACCAAGGCGGCTGGTGCCCGAACTGTCCTAAATTTTGGTTCGTCATCGGCATTGAAAGTTATGGCCGTGTCATTCCAAGGGTTTGTTGTTGCGATTTGGCAGACTTCGGCGAGGCCGTGCAGTGCCCTTTTGTGCTTACTTTTTGAAGCGAAAGTCTCGAAGACCGTCAATACTCTGAGGTCGTCGTCTTCTGGGGGGATATTGCTATGGGTTGTTTTTGGTGAGGATATCCTCGCCACTCTTGGCCACCTGCCGGAGTATCCAACATTCTCTAAGGTTGTGGGTTGATATAGTATCCGGTGTTGCGTGTAACTTGCATGGTCCATCGAGCCATCCCTCCAGAATGGTTCCGTGTCCCATAATGGGCTTATATTTCTTTACCATTGGGTCGGGCATGCCACGAGGGTGCGTCCTTTTCACCTGAACGAGGGGTTGCGGTGGAAACCGGCGGTTCCCAGCTAGCTACCTGAGTGCGCTTTCCATTGCGCAGTACTTCTATACTATGGTTGCCAAGTCTGCGAAGCGTGATATGCGACAACGGTTGATGGAGTTGAGGATTCCTTCATCTGTGAAATTGTTGCGGAACGCTGAGATCGCGTCCTCGTCGCAGCAATCTTCAATCTTATCTTTGACAAGGAGGAATCTGGCCCAGAAGTGGTGGACCGTTTCCTGAGACTGCTGTCGTATGCCCATGAGAACACTTATATCAGGGTGGGTGGGTGGTTTGAAATCCGAACCCTGGCCCAATTTAGGATCCAGAGTTTGAAGAACTTCCGAACTTAGTAGTTCGGGCTCCGGGATGCCAACTGATTTTTTGGGCTTGTCGTCCGATTCTATGTTCGGAGGACAAGGCATGTCTTTCTGCAGGCAGGTGTCCGACTCTTCAATCTCCAGAGTTGTCGACTTGCTCCTCTACTACCGCTATTTGATGGGTGATCACCGGGGTTTTAATTTCTCTCTGGTCAGGTTTAAGCCCAATCCGATCATAGTCTGTGGCGACCCCCAGGGCGGCGATGCGATCCAGGAGCTCATTTAAAGACGACAGCTCCGCCGGATCCATCTGCTTGGAGTATTTGGAGTCAACATGGAGGGGATTTTCGATGATCCGAGAAGTCATCATCGGCTTAACAGTCGAACGGGCGGTCATGATGAAGCCGCCCAGCTGGAGGGTTTGGCCTGGGGCCAGTGCTCCTCCGGAGGTGACGTTGTCCTTGAGAACAAGGCGAGCCATCGATCCTATCTTTCGACGTCATAGCGGAACTCTCAATGAAAGCACCAATGTCGGTGTCAAAATCGGCGGATCTCGGGTAGGGGGTCCTGAACTGTGCGTCTAAGGTCGATGGTAACAGGAGACAGGGGACACAATGTTTACCCAGGTTCGGGCCCTCTCTATGGAGGTAATACCCTACTTCTTGCTTGATTGATCTTGATGAATATGATTATTACAAGAGTTGATCTACCACGAGATCGTAATGGCTAAACCCTAAGAGTCTAGCCTGTCTGACTATGATTATGAGGATATCCGTCTATAGACCTGGCCCTCCGATTTATATATACACTGGAGGGATCTAGGGTTACATAAGGTCAGTTACAGAGAAAGGAATCTTCATATTTGGGCACCAAGCTTGCCTTCCACGCCATGGAGAGTCCCATCCGGACACGGGTAGAGTCTTCGGTCTTCATATCTTCACATCCCATCAGTCTGGCCCATGTCTAATAGGTCGGACGCCCGAGGACCCCTTAGTCCAGGACTCTCTCAATGGCCAACGGTGGAGGTGGTTCCATTCTCCTTCTGTGGCTGATCTTGGTCACGACGGGGCAAGTTTGTGGTGGCTGCAGCGGTGTGGCGATCGGGGTCCAGCAAGCGGTGCAGGGGGTGGTGGCCATCTCCTTTCTTCTGGATCCAATCCAACGGTGCGCGGGGCTGGACGGGTGCTGGTGGTGCCGGCCGCACGGATGGCGGGGGAGGCGAGGATCTAGGGTTCGTGCTTGGGTAGGCTAGATCTGGGCCCGAGGCGGATCGGAATTGTGCTCCGAGTAGGTGAGATGATGTCGTGGTGATCTCATGGCAGATGCCATGAAATGGCTAAAAGTGGGGGCTACGTGAGGACGCCGGTGGGTTCCAAAGGCGAGGTTGGCATGTGCTGGTGTGTGACACGAGACATATACCCAGGTTCGAGGCCCTCCGTGGGAGGTAACACCCGTAGTCCTGCCGAATGGATGATATGCACTAGGTTATAGATGTACAAGACCCAGGATGGATCACAACACTATGGCTCACATGTACAAGACCATTCCTGATGAAGCCTTGGATACTCACAAGTTTGGCTCCATTTACTATTTTCTTGCTGGTTTGGCCACTACAAACTATATCTTGAGGCACACCTTGTTGCCTAAGTCCGAAGATGAGAGAATGATCCGTGGCCATTCCATCAACCTGCTGCAATTGTTTGATAATCCACAAAGGTTCAATGTCATGAGCCTGATTGTAGAGACAGTTGATGACCCACAAGTATAGGGGATCTATCGTAGTCCGTTCGATAAGTAAGAGTGTCGAACCCAACGAGGAGTAGAAGGAAATGACAAGCGACTTTCAGCAAGGTATTCTCTGCAAGCACTGAAATTATCGGTAACAGATAGTTGTGTGATAAGATAATTCGCAACGGGTAACAAGTAAAAATAGTAACTAAGGTGCAGCAAGGTGGCCCAATCCTTTTTGTAGCAAAGGACAAGCCTAGACGAACTTTTATATAAAGCTAAGCGTTCCCGAGGACACATGGGAATTGTTGTCAAGTTAGTTTTCATCATGCTCATATGATTCGTGTTCGTTACTTTGATAATTTGATATGTGGGTGGACCGGTGCTTGGGTTCTGCCCCTCCTTGGACAAGCCTCCCACTTATGATTAACCCCTCTCGCAAGCATCCGCAACTACGAAAGAAGAATTAAGGTAAATCTAACAATAACATGAAACATATGGATCCAAATCGTCCCCTTACGAAGCAACGCATAAACTAGGGTTCAAGCTTCTTTCACTCTAGAAACCCATCATCTACTTATTACTTCCCAATGCCTTCCCCTAGGCCTAAATCATGGTGAAGTGTCATGTAGTCAACGTTCACATAACACCACTAGAGGAAAGACAACATACATCTCATCAAAATATCGAACGAATACCAAACTCACATGATTACTTATAACAAGACTTCTCCCATGTCCTCGGGAACAAACATAACTACTCACAAAGCATATTCATGTTCATAATTAGAGGAGTATTAATAATCACTAAGGATCTGAACATATGATCTTCCACTGAATAAACCAACTAGAATCAACTACAAGGAGTAATCAACACTACTAGCAACCCACATGTACCAATATGAGGTTTTGAGACAAAGATCGGATACAAGAGATGAACTAGGGTTGGGGAGGAGATGGTGCTGGTGAAGCCTTGCACGGATCACATCACCGTCACCGTCACCACACTGTCGTGCTGATGGAACTCTCCCTCGACCCTCTGTTGGATCAAGAGTTTGAGGGACATCATCGAGCTGAACGTGTGCTGAACACGGAGGTGCCATACGTTCGGTACTAAGATCAGTTGGATCATGAAGACGTTCCACTAGATCAACCACATTAACCTAACGCTTCCGCTTTCGGTCTAGGAGGGTATGTGGACACACTCTCCCCCTCTCGTTGCTATGCATCTCCTAGATAGATCTTGCATGATCGTAGGAATGTTTTTGAAATTGCATGCTACGTTCACCAACACCTGCTGATTGAGCATAGCTATGACTACCCTCTTGATGTGGCTTGCACGCCTTGTTACAAATAACATGGGGGCTTCCTGCTCACTGAGCACAACTATGACTACCCTTTGATCCGACTTATACGCCTTGTTGAAACTAACTTGAGAGTTTTCTGCCCAAGATAAAAATTTACCAAAGAGAACTTGCTACAATGTGCAGTTTAAACATAGGTAGCCAGCCTTGATGGCTTGATATAGGTCACTTGGGGGCTTCCTATTCAATGAACATAGCTATATTTACCCTTTTGATCAGGCTTGGATGCCAGGTGTATTCACCAAAACTCCGGGTTATCCTGCCTTTGTATGTCTGCCACTCCGACCAGGTAATCCTAGAATGACCCGCCATACTCTTGACAGTCAATCTTATAAAGACCCTAAACTTGTCAAAGTTAAAAGAACGGTTGGTCATGTGAGGCCCGACTTACAGGTTTGAATAAAGGATTAACTCAATGGTTGTGCGGCCCTTGAATAGCTATTGAGGTTTGGCAGCCTATGAAAGCCTTGTTTTTTCTGGTTTGTTATTTTATTTGAACATTATTTGGGTTCATATTTTTGTACCATATTGACATATGGTTTAAAACAATTCAGACCATGTAGCCTTAATCTTTATGGCTCATATTTGAGCATATCAGGAGTTTTGATGACCCGGTCTGGCTTTGGACGATAAGCCGCTAGTATGATGTGATTGTGCACTTGGAGTTCTGCGCTCTAAGGTTTTTGGGCTATTACCCTTGTTGCATCTCGTGTTGTAAGCCAGCAGTATGAACAAATATCACAAATATGTTATTTACTTGTTATGAGTATGCAAGGTTTGATAACCTCCCCTGGTTATGGACTATTTAGTCACCAGTAAAATTTTATATGGGACATCATGACCCGCCCTAGTGTGAACCGCCAGGGCATATGCTATTTACTTATGTACAGGGATTATGATAACATGGTCAGCATGATTGATAAAATTATGAGCATAAGCAGTAGATCTTCAACATCAGATCGGCGGCTCAAAACATTGTGCACATAAACATGCACGATGGCATGTCAGATCATTGTTTTTACTACCCTATTACAAGGCTTTTCAAGCCCAAATGATTCAATTTTTCACGAAGAACCGGAGGGCAGTATCAGAGACACCTTGTGGTTCAGTTGCCTTGGTCTTGTTGGGGAACGTAGTATTTCAAAGAAAATCCTACGATCATGCAAGATCTATCTAGGAGATGCATAACAACGAGAGGGGAGAGTGTGTCTACGTACCCTCGTAGACCGAAAGCGGAAGCGTTTAGTAACACGGTTGATGTAGTCGAACGTTTTCGCGATTCAATCGATCAAGTATCAAACACATGACACCTCCGCGATCTGCACATGTTCAGATCGGTGATGTCCCTCGTACTCTTGATCCAACTAAGGCCGAGGGTGAGTTCCTTCAGCACGATAGTTTGTTGACGGTGATTGAAGTTACCGACGTAGGGCTTTGCCTAAGCACTACGACAATATGACCGAGGTGTAAAACAGTGGAGGGGGGCACCACACATGGCTAAATATCAATTTGTGTCTATGGGGTGCCCCCTCCCTTGTATATAAAGGAGGGGAGGAGGAGGCCGGCCGGCCACAAGGGGCGCGCCCAAGGGTGGGGAATCCTACTCCAAGTAGGAATCGGTCCCCCCCTTTCCTAGTCCAAGTAGGAGAAGAAGGAAGGAGAGGGAGAGGGAGAGGAAAAGAGGGGCCGTTCCCCCTCCCCTAGTCCTATTCGGACTCCCCCTAGGGGGCACATCATGGCTGCTACCCTCTCTCTCCCTTAAGGCCCATTACTTTCCCGAGGGGTTCCGGTAACCCCTCTGGCACTCCGATTTTATCCGAAACACTTCCGATGTCCGAATAACATGGTCCAATATATCAATCTTTATGTCTCGACCATTTCGAGATCCACGTCATGTCTGTGATCTCATCCGGGACTCCGCGCAGCCTTTGGTACATCAAATCACATAACTCATAATACAAATCGTCATCGAACGTTAAGCGTGCAGACCCTACGGGTTTGAGAACTATGTAGACATGACCGAGACACGTCTTCAGTCAATAACCAATAGCTGAACCTAGATGCTCATATTGGTTCCTACATATTCTACGAAGATCTTTATTGGTCAAACCGCGTAACAACATATGTTGTTCCCTTTGTCATCGGTATGTTACTTGCCCGTGATTCGATCGTTGGTATCATCATACCTAGTTCAATCTCATCACCGACAAGTCTCTTTACTCGTTCCGTAATGCATCATCCCGCAACTAACTCATTAGTGACATTGCTTGCAAGGCTTATAGTGATGTGCATTACCGAGAGGGCCCAGAGATACCTCTCCGACAATCGGAGTGAAAAATCCTAATTTCGATCTATTCCAACTCAATAAACACCATCGGAGACACCTGTAGAGCATCTTTATAATCACCCAGTTACGTTGTGACGTTTAATAGCACACTAAGTGTTCCTCCAGTATTCGGGAGTTGCATAATTTCATAGTCATAGGAACATGTATAAGTCATGAAGAAAGCAATAGCAATAAACTAAACGATCATAGTGCTAAGCTAACAGATGGGTCTAATCCATCACATCATTCTCAAATGATGTGATCCCGTTCATCAAATGACAACACATGTCCATGGCTAGGAAACTTAACCATCTTTGATTAACGATCTAGTCAAGTAGAGGCATACTAGGGACACTCTTTGTCTATGTATTCACACATGTACTAAGTTCCCAGTTAATACAATTCTAGCATGAATAATAAACATTTATCATGATATAAGGAAATATAAATAACAACTTTATTATTGCCTCTAGGGCATATTTCCTTCAGTCTCCCACTTGCACTAGAGTCAATAATCTAGATTACACAGTAATGATTCTAACACCCATGGAGTCTTGCTACCTCTTGAGCATGCGTTGGTTTTCCCTTGAAGAGGAAAGGGTGATGCAACAAAGTAGCGTAAGTATTTCCCTCAGTTTTGAGAACCAAGGTATCAATCTAGTAGGAGACAACGCACGAATCACCTAGTACCTGCACAAACAATCAAGAAAATTGCAACCAACGCGATAAAGGGGTTGTCAATCCCTTCACAGTCACTCACAAAAGTGAGATCTAATAAAGATAGTAAAGTAAATATTTTTGGTATTTTGTTGTATAGATTGGAAAGTAAAGATTGCAAAATAGTAAATGAGATGCGATGTAAATAAAAGAGATGCAATATAATAAGAAAGAGACCCGGGGGCCATAGGTTTCACTAGTGGCTTCTCTCAAGATAGCATGTATTATGGTGGGTGAACAAATTACTGCCGAGCAATTGATAGAAAAGTGCATAGTTATGAAGATATCTAAGGCAATGAACATGAATATAGGCATCACATCCGTGTCAAGTAGATCGAAACGATTCTGCATCTACTACTATTACTGCACACATCGACCGCTATCCAGCATGCATCAAGAGTATTAAGTTCATACACTACAAAAAAGGACACATCCGTGACATATTAGGCCGAACGGATTTTTTTCTGTCATACATATGACACATCTATGACAATAATTGTGAAAAAACCTGGTATCATCATAGATGTGGTGGGCTCCTACTTCTATGACAAAAAATCATGACAGAAAATGGGCTTTTCGTCCTGGGCGGGTCGGAGATGTAGCTGCATGACATTCTTTGGTCCGTCCATGATAGAAAAAACCGTGGTAGAAGCGAGGGGGAGGAAAATTTCAAGGAGTTCCCGGTTACGGTGGGAGGTCGGGGGCCGAGCGATGCACATTCCTCTCGTACACGTACGCGCGTGTGTGCGAGGCGTTGGCTCTAACTGAACCCGAGCGACGCGTTGGGCTCTAACTGAACCCGAGCGATTGCACTGCAGGCTACACGTTACTGAACCCGAGCGATCGATCGATGGCTGTTAACTGAACCCGATCGAGCGATTCCTTCGCTACTGCTGCTAACTGAAGCCGATTGATGCTGCCTCTGGGATGAACAGTGAGCGTTGTGGGGGGTTTGGATGAACAGTGAGCGGTGGCGTTGCCTCTGGATGAACAGAACCTCATGGTGTGGTGGACGGTTGGATGAACAGTAGACGGTGGAGGGGTGCCCGTGGAGGGGTGGTTGAACAGGACCCCGTGGTGTGGAGGGCTGGATGAACAGTAGACGGTGGAGGGTGCCCGTGGAGGGGTGGTTGAACAGTAGCCGGTGGAGTAGCGCACGGTGGAGGCTGGATGAACAGGAGCCCGTGGAGGCTGGAGGAGGTCGACGGTATCCCGTGGAGGCTGGAGGAGGTCGGCGGTGGAGATGAACAGTATCCCGTGGAGTCCCATTTTGCGGTACGCCACACCCCTCCCGATGAACAGGACCCTTGTTTCGACCGTAGCGCTCCAACACAAGTCCGTTTCGTCCGTTTTGCGGTACGCCACACCCTCCCGATCAACAGGACCCCCGTTTCGACCGTAGGAGGTCCGTTTCGTCCGTTTTGCGGTACGCCAGACCCCTCCCGATGAACAGGATCCCGTTTCGAACGTGGCCGGTCGAACACAAGGCCGTTTCCTCCGTTGTGCGGTACGCCAGGCCTCCTTTCCATCGCATGTTCCGTCCAAGCCCTCCCGATGAACATGACCACGCATTCCGTTCTGATCCAACCGGTTGGCTCCCATGCGTTCCGTTGCCTCATGATGAACACGATGCATTCCGTTGCCTCCCGATGAACATGACGCATTCCGTTGCCTCCCCATGAACACGACGCATTCCGTTGCCTCCCCATGAACACGACAATGACGTTGTTTCTCCATTCTGACCCAGCCATGTACACGAGCCCTGACTGTATGTATGCGCGAGTAGGCATTCGAGACCCCGCCCGTATGTACACATACGTGGCCGTATTTTCTTTCTTGTATCCTGGCCATTGTACGTACGTGTACATGCTACGTGCGCGCCTCTACTACGACATGTACGCTCCTCTACTATGACACGTACGCGCCTCCACTACGACACGTACGCTCCTCTACTATGACACGTACGCGCCTCCACTACGACACGTGCGCACCTCTACATCCACCAGTATATATGTACGTACACGTTCGCGACCAGAATGACAACGCTACGTACGCTTCGACCAGGTGGGTCCCGACTGTCAGGAACTTCCTTGCGTGCAAAGATGTAGCTGGTGGGTCCCAGCAGTCAGGGGGGAGAATCGTTTTTTTGCCTCGACGCACTTCCTTGCGTGCGAATATGTAGCTGGTGGGTCCCAGCAGTCAGGGGGGCGAATCGTTTTTTTGCTCGGACGCACTTCCTTGCGTGCGAAGATGTAGCTGGTCGGTCCCAGCAGTCAGGGGGAAACGTTTTTTCGTGAAATACGGTGGCCCGTTCGGTGGGTCCCCTCTGTCAGGTGGAGGAATCATTATTTTGCACGTAATAAGGAGGCACTTCCTTGCTGCAGCCGTGGACCCAGCTGTCAGCCTCTCCACGTACAGTCCATGTCCGATGGAAGTCGTTCCTTGACCACATTGACCACGCCGCGCCAAGAGCACCACGGCGGTGGACGACGGTGAGGACTAGGAAGGGGATGACTTGGAGCCGGGGAAGACGCAGCAGTGGATGCCCACGCGAAGAGGAGTACGAGGGTTCACTGGTTCGGCTGCGGTGTGAGGCTGCTGTCGCCGCAGAATAACAGGGGTGTGGGTGAGTAGAGGGATGACCTGGCCAGTGGTGGGAGTAGTAGGGGGTGGTGAGGCCTCCGTGGCATCACAGCCGCCCACGGGAGGCAGGAGCACGCGGCACGACCGGCTAGTTTGGGCGGCTGGAGCAAGAAGACCAGAGGTTGAAGAAGCACTACGGCCGTTGAATGAACATCGTACGGTAACAAGAGCTAGAATCGTTCATATTGACTAAGTTGACAAAGCCCTCCGTCCCCGTCAACATGGTAGGCCCACAAGTCAGCCTCCCACTATGCTGGGTTCCAGCTGGCAGGGGGAATATTAATTTTTTCGTGCGTAATAAGGAGGCACTTCCTTGCATGCGAAGATAGCTGGTGGATCCGACATGTCAGCGGGGGGCATGTTATTTTCGTGAAATACAGAGGCCCTTCCGGTGGGTCTCAGATGTCAGGTGGAGGAATCATTATTTTGCGCGTAATAAGGAGGCATTTCCTTGTGTGCGACCGTGGACCCAGCTGTCAGCCTCTCCACGCACAATCTACTTCCGATGGTGTCGTTCGTTGACCATGTTGACCATGCCGCGCCGAGCGCATCCAAGGTGGTGGGCGACAGCGAGGCCCAGACAGCAACGAGCCGGAGATGGGAAGACGCGGGAGTAGAGTCGCAGACGGAGAGGTGTACGAGGGTTAACCGGTTCTAGTGCGGTGTGGTTCGGCAGTCGGTGGAGAAGAATAGGAGGTGTGGAGGGGTGGAGGTATGGCCTGACCAACGGTGGAGTAGCGCTTCATAGCGAAGCGTGCTAAGCAGAGCTACTAGCAGCATGAGGCGGGAGGTGGTCCCGGCGGCGTTGGAGGAAGAAGACGAGAGATTGAAGATGGATGTCGGTCGTTGGATGTAAATCCAACGACTAACATGTCAGAGTCATTTGTTGACTAAATTGACAACGACTTGCGTTGGCTTCGACCTATTGGCCCACATTTCAGCCTCCAAAAATGTGGCACATATTCAACCCATTTTTTCAGAATTTATAGTCTTTTTTTGTGTGGTAGAATTTACAGTCAATTTGATCTTTTTTTGAATTACAACCATTAGCTGGGCTGGGTGAACAAATAATGTAGTGTCCATGCGGCCCATTTATTTTATTTCCTAAAAATTACAGGCCATTTACACTTTCTCGAAATACACGATTTTGGTGTGCTGATTCTAATTATAATGTTGGGTTGGGCCAGCAATGTTATCAAAAAATAAAAAAAGGCTGAGCATTTTGTTATAAATATATTTAAATAATAAGTGATATTATTACATTCTTCCTTAAATCTTACCAAGCTTTTGTACACAATCACTAGGATTTTCGTGCCAAAATAATCCAGGATTTTATTTGTTAAGAAATTATTTTTATAAGTTAATAAGGTGTGGGATATTGTTTTCTTATATATGTAAGTATCTGTTAAATATATGATGACAATAAAAATAATATATAATAACATATAATTTTTTTTAGAAAAACAAGGAGCGTCTCCCCGGTTCCATTGCTGAGAACGAAACCACAACATATTCTGATACAGCAGCTCAAAGAGAAGTTCGAAAGCAAAGGTAGAAAAGCTACAAACTAAGGGGGGTGGATGAACAAGTTCTTTGAATAACACAAATCACCCGAGCGGTGCCAAAGGCAGAGCGGATAGAGCACTCAAATGACACAAGGAGGGTCCAACGAAGCCTTCATGGTCTTCAGCCGAGGGGCCGTGTCAGCCTGCGGCGACTAGTAAGCAAGCGGAGACACTGGGCTGGAAGGCGTAGCATGGTGGATGTCCCTCTTTTTCGGTGCCAGGTGCCCATCATCTTCATCAGAGATCTTAAGACGAGCCCACGGGTCCAGCACCAGAGCAGATCGAGCCTTGTTCAGCCACAAATGATCGCCAACGGTTTTTGGAGGGATCTTGTTAGGGTTTCCACGAAGCTCATCAACTTGTCCTTGTCCGATCCGGAGGAGAGAATCGCCCAGTTCCTCACCATGTTCCTGATCAACCTCAAGACCTGCAGAATGGAAATCCAGGAGGTGTTACTAAAAATCATAGCATTACTATATTTCTAGAGGCACCAAAGGATAGCTGAACTAACAGTATTTAAAACTGAGCACTTTTTGGTAGCAATCCAGAATCTGGCGACAGATTCGAAGGATGAGCCAATCTGACTAGAGAAATATTCCTCAATGTGGGCCCAGAGATGTTTAGCAACTATACATTCAAAAAATAGGTGAGAACAAGACTCTTGTTCCAAGAAGTAAACACAATTAAGGGGTTTGATGATGTGTCTCTTCCTAAGGTTATCCCTAGTCAACAATTTGTTTTTGGAGAGAAGCCAGAGAAATACATGAATTTTAGGGGGAACTCTCAATTTCCAGACATCAGGGATAAACATGGGTTGAACCCCTCTAAAGTTGATAACATGATAGAGGGAGATGGAGGAATACTTCTCCTTATTGTCCAGCTGCCAAATCAGGGCATCCGGCTCGGCAGTAAAGGTAATGCTTTTGGCAATTTCCTCCAACTGAAACCATTGCTCCATGAGACTATCACTAAAGTTCCTTCTAAAAGAGAGTTTTAGGCATTGACCATCCCAAACTTCATTGACACTTTTGTTAAGCTCATTGCAGACAGAGTAAATAGGCCAAAATTGGACTGCTAGGGGGGATGTGCCAAACCAAGTATCTTCCCAGAACCTGGTTCTGCTCCCATCCCCTATGTTCCATCTGTAGCCAAATTTCACAGCATGCATAATAGATTTTAATCCTTTTCAGAATCTAGAGGTCTTAGGGTTGGAGGAAGGGACAAAAATATTACATTTATTTCCTAGGTATTTATGGGCAATAAGAAGCTTCCAGGGTTTCAAGTCTTCTTCATAGAATCTTTTAATCCAAGACCCTAGAAGACAGATGTTAATTTCTTGGAGGTTAGGTATGCCTAGGCCTCCAAAATCTTTTTTCATAAAGACTAGGGCCCAATTAGTAAGGTGTAGCTTCCTATTTCCCTCAAAATCATTCCACAAGCAATGAGACATCTGAGAATTGATGAGGTTCACTGCCCATTTAGGGAACTTGAAGAAGGAGAGGAGATACACTGGAATGCTAGCCAAATAAGCTTGTATGAGAATCAATCTACCTCTGTAAGAGAGAAGTTTGCCCCTCCATCCAGCAATCCTTTTAATGATTTTATCCAGAAGGGGTTGGATATCCTCTCTCCTCAGTTTATCATAGTGGAGAGGGATACCTAGGTACTTAATGGGGAAATTACCTTTATTACAGACTAGAATAGAGAGGAAGTCAGCTAACTCCTGATCATCCATGTTGATAGGGATGGGTTCACTTTTAGAGTAGTTGATTCTCATGCCTGAGACTTGTTCAAAATAGGTTAGAATAGTTTTCAGATTGCTAGCATGTGTGGAGTCATTGTCTAAGAAAAGGATGGTATCATCTGCATATTGAATGCAGATGATGCCACTAGGGTAGACCTTAGGATAGAGCCCTGCAATCAAACTATGATCAGCAGCTTTGCTCAGCATTTTAGTAAGAATGTCCACTACTAAATTAAACAAAAGCGGGGAGATGGGGTCACCTTGCCTAAGGCCTTTACCAGCAAGGAAAAAAATCACTTTCACAGTTATTTAACTTGACCCCAACAGACCCCCCATGAGTAAGTTGCTGGATCCAACTAGTCCATTTACCCCCAAAACCTCTAAGCTCCAGGAGTTTCATAAGGAAATCAAGGTCAACTTTATCGAAGGCAGTCTAAACTAGAACTACCATCTAGAGAAAAATTCTCACAAACAGAGCCTTCAGATCTGTTTTGGTGAGGGTAAATAAAGGAAGAACATTCAATGCCATCATTAAGAGAAGTAACATCTACACCAATCTTAGCAGCAATGGCATTGAAGGAAGGATCATTAAAGTTGGAGAAAGAAGTGTGTTTCATACCCTGTGGTTTTTGCACTTCCAGGTTCTGAACCTCTTTGAGCTGTTGAGCCTTTTCCATAATGGTTGTCTTGTCACCAGCTACCCTGGCACTGGTTCTGGTGGCTTGAACAGGACCCCATTTGGGAAGGTGCTTCTCCTTAGGAAGGGCAGGGAAGTCAGAGTTGTATTTTGAGTCCAAATTGTCTAGGAGTTCAGTTGTTTCAACAAGTGCCTCTTGATCCTCTTGTAGATCTACAGAACCTTCTAATTCCATCAGATCATCATCTTCCAGGAGCTCCATTTCCCTGAGGAGGTTGAATCCATCAGTTTCATCAAGCACAGAATTCAAGATCTTTTCCTGGATGCTGAGTTGAGGAGTGTATGGAGAATCAGGGAGGTGTGTCTTGAGGACTGAAGTGGGTGTAGTTTCTCCAAGCATCTGATTATGGCCAAAAGACTGTCCTCTGATGTTAGGGGCCCTAGAATTGGCAGCAGGCCCTTTATCTGATTCAGATCTAGAGCTCCTATTGGATTCAGCATCTTCAGTAAGACTGGTACCAGTTTCAGCTGAGAGACATATGTACCAGCAGAGAGGTTGGTGGAGGTGCCAGTTTTAGTGGGGGTTAAGGACTCCACCTCAATGAGTAGCCTGTAGATTTTGTTCCCAACTCCAAAAAGCCTTTCAGCAGAGATTTTGGAGGGATCTTTACATAAGATTTTGACCCTAACAGTTTCATAGAATGACTTGAAATTATGCTGCCAATCCACATCCAGTAAGACCCCCAGAG
The DNA here is from genome assembly GCF_018294505.1 of Triticum aestivum. Lineage (NCBI taxonomy): Eukaryota > Viridiplantae > Streptophyta > Magnoliopsida > Poales > Poaceae > Triticum > Triticum aestivum. The sequence goes on from NC_057797.1 coordinate 627,547,823, forward strand.
TGGAAGTGATTTGATCCAGCATAGTCTAGTCACACCACTTGGGGGTTCAATTTCCTGATCTTGATCCAAGTTTCCTGGAGGTCCTCTTCAGCCTCAATCCTGCCTTTCCAGACTTCAACATTGACTACCACATTGTATTTTTTGAGACCAAAACAGGGGTATCCAGCAACTTGAACTACATCTATTTCAGGAGGGAATTTGACCAAGAATGTCCACTCATATAGGGCATTGATTGGCCAGGGCCAGTTGGTTTTGTAAATGTCTGCAAACTCAGTGGCAAGTTCCTGCTTGGTCACTTCACCAGCTTCTACTAGAACAATCCCCACATTCTTCAGGGAGCCATGATACTGAGCATTTTCATCAGGTGGGTCTATGTGGTAGAACCCTAATCCTGGAGCAGCACTTCCAATATATCTAGCAGAACTGTGGGTTTTCCTTCTGACAGGGCAATTCTATCCAAATGATGCCCTGGTTCCCCAAAGTTGTAGCAGATCACCTTAGAGTATGCCATAAGGCCCGAAGCAGGGGCAGGAGCAGTTTTCTGGATGTCCTGTCTCTTCTTTTGCTGATTCTTACCTTGAGATTTCCCACTAATCTAAGAGTCAGAACCACCAGCAGATTGATCTTGGGAAATTACAGGAGCCTGCCCAGATTGTGTCCCCATTTGGGGCGGAGGTGGGCTGTACCACTGCCCAACCGGCGCTCCCCCCATTGTTATAGGGGAAATTCATCAGAGTTCCTGGTTCCTTCTCATCCTCCAGCCAGATATTGTCTCTCAGGAGGCAGAAATAACCACCAGACAGCTCAATTGAAGCAGATTGCAAGCCTAATTTCAATCTTCTGCAGGTTTGGGGGAGAGATAAGGTAGGGGATCCACCTGCTCCGGCTCCGGTGGCGTGCTGGTGGGCATGAGTCCAGTCAAGCATTCCCATCTCGTAGCACGACGTGGATCTCCTGAATTCACTTCTCCTTTCGCCCATCGAACGTACGCAATCGACAGCTCCCTGGGGTGGGGCATCCCGTGCTTCTCCGAGAAATATCCTTCGAAGTAGATCCGCAGGGCTAGATTCATTAGCTCCCAATCCACATGATCCTTGCACATCTAAGCATACCTGCGCGAGTGAGAGAACGGATTCGGTCCCTCCTCGGCTTCCTCCCTCGCAGCTTCCTCCTCTGCTTCCCTCCATTCGCGCGTGCACTGGGTTCAGGAGAGCGTCGTCGCGGATCCGCATCGCCCGCTCCCTCCATCTCCTCCCTCGAGTCTCCCGCAGCACTGCCAGCGCGACGGAGTTGAGCGGCTGGAGCATCCGCGGGAAGGCTTTGTAGACATGTGGGAGATGCATCTTGTACATCTGCCTGTCGTCCAGCCATTCCCCCGTGGATATGGCCGGCGACTCCATGGGGCACGCGAGCGGACTTGCTGAGGGGGACAGGCGCGCCCGGAGTCAGGAGGCGGGGGGTGGCGGCGGGATCTATGGCGGCGGCGAGGGTGGAGGTGGTGGCGGGGGCGGCGACGAGGGTGAAGGTGGTGGCGGGGGCGAAGGGGGTCGCGAGAGCGGTCATCTATTTGCCAATTATGTGAACTAAATAGTCAACATATAAAATAACTTAAATATATATAATATAGTTAGAAGGGAAACATAAGTTGGACCTGGCGTTCCTATTCTTATATAGATACCTACTAATAAAGTAAAGTGCGTTTCACTAATTTTTTCATCCGTTCACCGCCGAAAAGTAAAAAAAATTATATCCAAGGTGGTACTAAATTCTTATGCGTTCCTCTATTAAAAAAAGGTTTTTCCAGAATTTCGTACGTGGGCCGCGCGCTGTGGTCCAGCAAAGCCAGCCCACTTGTTTTTCTCCCATGCAGCTGGGAAATTTTATTTTTCGCACAGGGCCATAAATAGTCAAAGCTTCGCACTGGACAACCAATAATGTGCTGGCCCATGTTTATTTGTTTATGTGTTTTACTTCTATTTTTATTCTCGATCACCTATCTATCTTTTCCCTTCTAAGTTATCTTTCTTATAGAATTTATTTTACAAATTCATAATCCTCAAAAATGTTCAGAATTAAAAAAAATCAAATTTGAGAAAATGTTCAGAATTCCAAAATGTTGTTGTTATTTTGAAAAATATTCGGAACTTGAATTTTTCCCCCATTTTTTAAAACATTTATTGTTTTTCAAAATTGTTCGAGATTTCAAAAAAGAAAATGACATTTTAAAAAATGCTCCAAATTCGAAAAAAATCTTGGTTATGTGAAATTTTCACAATTCAAAATAATGTTCGCATATAAAAGATACACATTTTCTAAAAATGTTATGAATTTTCAACACATGTTCCCTTTTAAAAAAATATTAAAAAATTCAAATAATATCCACGTTTTTATAAAACATTGGTGTTTTTAGAAAATATTTGTGAATTTAAAAAGATGTTCCTGTTTCAATTTTTATTCACGTTTTTTTTGAAAGTGTACATAGTATTGAAAAACCTGTTCAGAATTTAAAAAATGGTTCATGTTTCCTACAATATTCAGGTACTTCATACCTTAAAATCTCCTCGGTTAAAAGGAAAAGTAGATTAAATAATTCACGAGCCTTCTCTAGCGTAAGATGATGTAACAAAACTCTTAAATGCCCTCGATCAATAAATGGAAAAATAGCTGATTGATGACTTCACATCCGGCGAAACTGAGAAGCTAAATGTTACTTTTTCACGTGCACATAGGATTTTGTTTGCACATATAATTCTCATTAGATTAAATGCATATAAATTTTCCTCCCGTTGCAACGCACGGGCATATGTGCTAGTACGTACTAATAAAGTAAAGTGTGTTTCACCAATTTTTTCATCCGTTGCCGAAAAGTAAAAATAAATTATATCCAAGGTGGTACTAAATTCTTATGCGTTCCTCTATTAAAAAAAGGTTTTTCCAGAATTTCGTACGTGGGCCGCACGCTGTGGTCCAGCAAAGCCAGCCCACTTGTTTTTCTCCCATGCAGCTGGGAAATTCTATTTTTCGCACAGGGCCACAAATAGTCAAAGCTTCGCACTGGACAACCAATAACGTGCTGGCCCATGTTTATTTGTTTATGTGGTTTACTTCTATTTTTATTCTCGATCACCTATCTATCTTTTCCCTTCTAAGTTATTTTTCTTATAGAATTTATTTTAGAAATTCAAAATCCACAAAAATGTTCAGAATTAAAAAAAAACAAATTTGAGAAAATGTTCAGAATTCCAAAATGCTGTTGTTATTTTGAAAAATATTCGGAACTTGAATTTTTTCCCCATTTTTAAAAACATTTATTGTTTTTCAAAATTGTTCGAGATTTCAAAAAAGAAAATGGCATTTTAAGAATGCTCCAAATTCGAAAAAAATCTCGGTTATGTGAAATTTTCACAATTCAAAATAATGTTCGCATATAAAAGATACACATTTTCTAAAAATGTTATGAATTTTCAACACATGTTCCCTTTTAAAAAAATATTAAAAAATTCAAATAATATCCACGTTTTTATAAAACATTGGTGTTTTTAGAAGAGATTTGATTTTGTTGCTATAAGAAGGAAGGGCCAATTATTTTATCACTGAAGGGGGGAAAACGAAAGGCGTTTTCTGGTCTCCCCTTCGCCTGGGGGCTGATAGAGCTCTTGGGAAGAAGTCAGTATCCAGATTTCTTTCATTGATATCACAAATTATATCCAAGGTGGTACTAAATTCTTTTGCGTTCCTCTATTAAAAAAAGGTTTTCCCAGAATTTCGTACGTGGGCCGCACGCTGTGGTCCAGCAAAGCCAGCCCACTTGTTTTTCTCCCATGCAGCTGGGAAATTCTATTTTTCGCACAGGGCCACAAATAGTCAAAGCTTCGCACTGTACAACCAATAACGTGCTGGCCCATGTTTATTTGTTTATGTGGTTTACTTCTATTTTTATTCTCGATCACCTATCTATCTTTTCCCTTCTAAGTTATTTTTCTTATAGAATTTATTTTAGAAATTCAAAATCCTCAAAAATGTTCAGAATTAAAAAAAACAAATTTGAGAAAATGTTCAGAATTCCAAAATGCTGTTGTTATTTTGAAAAATATTCGGAACTTGAATTTTTTCCCCATTTTTAAAAACATTTATTGTTTTTCAAAATTGTTCAAGATTTCAAAAAAGAAAATGGCATTTTAAGAATGCTCCAAATTCGAAAAAATCTTGGTTATGTGAAATTTTCACAATTCAAAATAATGTCTGCATATAAAAGATACACATTTTCTAAAAATGTTATGAATTTTCATCACATGTTCCCTTTTTTAAAAAATATTCAAAAATTCAAATAACATCCACGTTTTTATAAAACATTGGTGTTTTTAGAAAATATTTGTGAATTTAAAAGATGTTCCTGTTTCAATTTTTATTCATGTTTTTCTGAAAGTGTACATAGTTTTGAAGAACCTGTTCAGAATTTTAAAAATGGTTCATGTTTCCTACAATATTCAGGTACTTCATACCTTAAAATCTCCTCGGTTAAAAGGAAAAGTAGATTAAATAATTCACGAGCCTTCTCTAGCGTAAGATGATGTAAAAAAACTCTTAAATGTCCTTGATCAATAAATGGAAAAATAGCGGATTGATGACTTCACACCCGGCGAAACTGAGAAGCTAAATGTTACTTTTTCACGCGCACACAGGATTTTGTTTGCACATATAATTCTCACTAGATTAAATGCATATAAATTTTCCTCCCGTTGCAACGCACGGGCATATGTGCTAGTATAGAAAAATAGAACAGACCTTTGTGTTTTCTTAAAAAAAAACATAAATTGGGCTGCCAAAAATAAAACCTCGGATGAGAGGTCCATAGGCCGGTCGATACATGACGGCCTTAAGAAAATACAAACAGGCCTATGGACCTCCCATCCGAGGTCGTGGGTGTTTGGGAACGTAGTAATTTCAAAAAATTTCCTACGCACACGCAAGATCATGGTGATGCATAGCAACGAGAGGGGAGAGTGTTGTCTACGTACCCTCGTAGACCGTTCGCGGAAGCGTTATATCAACGCGGTTGATGTAGTCGTACGTCTTTACGTCTGACCGATCCAAGTACCGAAAGCACGGCACCTTCGAGTTCTGCACACGTTCGGCTCGGTGACGTCCTCGCCTTCTCGATCCAGCAAGAGGGGCGAAGTAGTAGATGAGTTCCGGCAGCACGACGGCGTGGTGACGGTGTTGGTGAAGAACAATCTCCGCAGGGCTTCGCCTAAGCACTACGAAAACTATGATGGAGGATAAACTAGAGGGGGACGGGGTTGCCGGCACATGGCTTGGTGTTTCTTGATGTGTCTTTGGTGCTAGCCCTGCCCCTTTATTTATATGTTGAGCCCTGGGGTCGAAACTTGGAGCAAAAGCCTCCTCAAAGTCGGTTTTGCCCGAAAGGCAAGAGTCCTTCTTGGACTCCAGGGCCATACGACTTTGCAAAACTTCCTTTTGCGCTTTCCAAAAACCTTGTGGGCATTCCCCTTTGGCCCAAATAAAGTGTTCTCGTACCCAAACATTTCGGGAAACATCCGGAACCCCTTCCGGTGATTTCCGGAACCCTTCCGGTGACCAAACACTATTATCCCATATATCAAACTTTATCTCCGGACCATTCCGGAGTTCCTCGTCATGTCTGTGATCTTATCCCAGACCTCGAACAACATTCGGTCATCAACATAGAAAACTCATATAGTACTATATCGTCAACGGACGTTAAGCGTGCGGACCCTACGGGTTCGAGAACTATGTAGACATGACCGAGACACCTCTCTGGTCAATAACCAATAGCGGGACCTGGATGCCCATATTGGCTCCTACATATTCTACGAAGATCTTTATCGGTTAGACCGCATAACAACATACGTTGTTCCCTTTGTCATTGGTAGGTTACTTGCCCGAGATTCGATCGTCGGTATCTCAATACCTAGTTCAATCTCATTACCGGCAAGTCTCTTTACTCGTTCCGTAATATATCATCCCGCAACTAACTCATTAGTTGCAATGCTTGCAAGGCTTATAGTGATGTACATTACCAAGTGGGCCCAGAGATACCTCTCCGACAATCGGAGTGACAAATCCTAATCTCGAAATACGCCAACCCAACAAGTACCTTTGGAGACACCTGTAGAGCACCTTTATAATCACCCAGTTACGTTGTGACGTTTGGTGGCTGAGGGAGTCCTGGATTAGGGAGTGTCCGGATAGCCGGACTATACCTTCGGCCGGACTCCTGGACTATGAAGATACAAGATTGAAGACTTCGTCCCGTGTCCGGAAGGGACTGTCCTTGGCGTCGAAGGCAAGCTTAGTGATACGGATATGTAGATCTCCTACCATTGTAACCGACTCTGTGTAACCCTAGCCCTCTCCGGTGTCTATATAAACCGGAGGGTTTTAGTCCGTAGAACAAACAACAAACATACCATAGGCTAGCTTCTAGGGTTTAGCCTCTCTGATCTCGTGGTAGATCTACTCTTGTACTACCCACATCATCAATATTAATCAAGCAGGACGTAGGGTTTTACCTCCATCAAGAGGGCCCGAACCTGGGTAAAACATCGTGTCCCCCGCCTCTTGTTACCATCCGCCTAGACACACAGTTCGGGACCCCCTACCCGAGATCCACCGGTTTTGACACCGACATTGGTGCTTTCATTGAGAGTTCCTCTGTGTCGTCACTTTTAGGCCCGTTGGCCTCTCCGATCATCAACAGTGATGCGATCCAGGGTGAGACTTTTCTCCCCGGACAGATCTTCGTATTCGGCAGCTTTGCACTGCGGGCCAATTCGCTTGGTCATCTGGAGCAGATCGAAAGCTACGCCCCTGGCCATCAGGTCAGATTTGGAAGTTTGAACTACATGGCCGACATCCGTGGAGACTTGATCTTCGACGGATTCGAGCCACAGCCGAGCGCGCCACACTATCACGATGGGCATGATCTAGCTCTACTGCCGAACAGTGCCCTGGAGGTCGCACCTGTGTCCGCTCCGACCCCTAGCTCGGAGCCGATCACACCAATCGAGGATGGGTGGTTAGACACCGCCTCGGGGGCTGCAATATCTACGGCGATCGAGCCGAACACCAGCCCTATTCTCTGCGAAGCCCATGACTCCAAGGAGCCGGACTCCTCTCCTGACTCCGAGCCCTCCGCGCCCCTACTGATCGAACCCGATTGGGCGCCGATCATGGAGTTCACCGTCGCGGACATCTTTCAGCACTTGCCCTTCGGCGATATTCTGAATTCACTAAAGTCTCTCTCTCTATCAGGAGAGCCCTGGCCGGACTATGGTCAGCAAGGTTGGGATGCGGATGATGAAGAAATTCAAAGCCCACCCACCACCCACTTTGTAGCCACTGTCAATGATTTAACCGACATGCTCGACTTCGACTCCGAAGACATCGACGGTATGGACGCTGATGCAGGAGACGATCAAGAACCAGCGCCTATAGGGCACTGCAAAGCCACCTCATCGTATGATATATACATGGTGGACACCCCAAAAGAAGGCAATGGCGATGGAACAGCGGAGGATGACCCCTCCAAGAAGCAGCCTAAGCGCCGGCGTCAGCGGCGCCGCTCTAAATCCCGCCAAAGCAAAAACGGTGATTCCGGCACGGGAGATAATAACACCCCGGACAGTGCCGAAGACAACCACCTCCAGCAAGATTCAGCACAGGAGGACGGAGAAGCCAGCCCTCATGAGAGAGCGGCAGACAGAGAGGTCGAGGACGATAATTACATACCTCCCTCCGAAGACGAGGCAAGCCTCGACGACGACGAATTTGTCGTGCCAGAGGATCCCGTCGAACAAGAGCGTTTCAAACGCAGGCTTATGGCCATGGCGAGCAGCCTCAAGAAAAAACAGCAACAGCTTAGAGCTGATCAAGATTTGCTAGCCAACAGATGGACTGAAGTCCTTGCGGCCGAAGAGTATGAACTCGAACGCCCCTCCAAGAGCTACCCAAAGCGCAGGTTGCTACCCCAATTAAAGGAGGAAGCACCTAAACCAACATCACCAGCGCATGATGCGGCCGACCGGCCACCCCGTGGCCGCGACAGAGAGGCCTCTCGGCCCCCCACTCAAGCCGCACCCCGGCGCCGCTCAAAAAATACCAAGGCATGAGAAAATGCGCCAGACCCGCGAGATATATTGGAGGACAAGACAAGGCAAACAAGATCGATCTACGGATCACGTGGGCGCCCCACGGCACGAGACGGTACTCGTCACGCCGGATACAGTAAATCTGGCCGGGCCGAACACAGTAGACAAAGCTCGTTTGAGCTACGTCGTGATATAGCCCAATACAGAGGCGCCGCACACCCACTATGCTTCACAGATGAAGTAATGGATCATCAAATCCTCGAGGGTTTCAAACCCGTGAACATCGAATCATACGATGGCACAACAGATCCTACGGTATGGATCGAGGACTATCTCCTTCATATCCACATGGCCCGTGGTGATGACCTACACGCCATCAAATACCTCCCACTCAAGCTTAAAGGACCAGCTCGGCATTGGCTTAACAGCTTGCCAGCAGAATCAATTGGTTGTTGGGAGGACCTGGAAGCCGCATTCCTCGACAATTTCCAGGGCACTTATGTGCGACCACCAGACGCCGATGACCTAAGCCACATAATTCAGCAGCCAGAGGAATCGGCCAGACAATTCTGGACACGGTTCCTAACCAAGAAAAATGAAATCGTCGACTGTCCAGACGCAGAGGCCCTAGCAGCCTTCAAGCATAACATCCGCGACGAGTGGCTTGCACGGCACCTAGGACAGGAAAGCCGAAATCTATGGCAGCCCTCACAACACTTATGACTCGCTTTTGCGCGGGAGAAGACAGCTGGCTAGCTTGCAGCAATAACATGGCCAAGAGCCCTGGTAATTTGGATACCATGGACAGCAGTGGCAAGTCGCATCGCAACAAGCAAAAGCGCTGCATTAACGGTGACAATGCTGAGGATATGACAGTTAATGCCGGATTCAGAGGCTCTAAACCCGGTCAGTGGAAAAAGCCATTCCAAAGAAATACTCCGGGCCCGTCCAGTTTGGATCGAATACTCGACCGCTCATGCCAGATACATGGCACCCCCGAAAAACTAGCCAATCACACCAACAGGGATTGTTGGGTGTTCAAGCAGGCAAGCAAGTTAAATGCCGAAAGCAGAGACAAGGGGCTGCATAGCAATGACGAGGAGGAGCCCCGGCCGCCGAACAACAGTGGACAGAAAGGTTTTCCCCCACAAGTGCGGACGGTGAACATGATATACACAACCCACGTCCCCAAGAGGGAGCGGAAGTGTGCGCTAAGGGACATATACGCGATGGAGCCAGTCGCCCCAAAGTTCAACCCATGGTCTTCCTGCCTGATCACTTTTGATCAAAGGGACCACCCCACTAGCATCCGTCATGGCGGATTTGCCGCATTGGTTCTAGACCCAATTATTGACGGATTTCACCTCACTAGAGTCCTTATGGACGGTGGCAGCAGCCTGAACCTGCTTTACCAGGATACAGTGCGGAAAATGGACATCGATCCCTCGAGGATTAAACCCACTAAAACGACCTTTAAAGGTGTCATACCAGGTGTAGAGGTCAACTGTACAGGCTCAGTTACACTTGAAGTGGTCTTCGGATCTTCGGATAATTTCCAAAGTGAGGAGTTAATCTTCGACATAGTCCCGTTCCGCAGTGGCTATCACGCACTGCTCGGGTGAACCGCATTTGCTAAGTTCAATGCGGTGCCGCACTACGCATACCTCAAGCTCAAGATGCCAGGCCCTCGAGGAGTCATCACGGTCAATGGAAACACCGAATGCTCTCTCCGAATGGAGGAGCATACGGCGGCTATCGCAACGGAAGTACAAAGCAGCCTCTCAAGGAAATTCTCCAGTCCGGCCATTAAATGTTTGGACACCGTCAAGCGCGCCCGGAGTAACCTACAACAAGACCGCCTGGCACGTTCCGAGCAAGCGTAGCAATGCGGCCCCAACCTCAGCCCTCGCGAACTTGCGAAACCAGTGTTGCGCGTACATAACTATGCTCTGGAAATACCATGGGCACAGGGGGAGGGGCACCATCACGGCATGCCCGAAACGCGGCTTAAACCGCACTAGGGGCTGCCGATTTCTTAATTTTCTCTTATTTTTAGGACTCCATTCTTCGGAGGGCTTGTCCGGCAGTACACTTGCCGCACAAACGATACAACCAGGGAAGCAGAAAGCTACGCCGCACTATGGGACTCTAAGGTGGTCTCTATAACGAGTAGTATACCTGTTTCACATGCCATTCCGCAGCTCGCCCCTGGAAAGGACACGTTAAATAGTCCCATTGTTTGCTTATCGCACTATTTGTATCGTTTTGCTTTGATCGCAACTTTTTTAAATAAACAATGCATAGCTTCCGTCTATTATTGCATTACTCTTTTTTACGAATATATGTTCATTAATGACATGTTGCACCCGTACACTTTGGTACGGCCAATATGCCAGGGGCTTAAGTACCCCACAATACGGTGTGAGAAGTCCGAACACTTTCACAAGTGCGGCACCCCGAACTTATAGCATTATATGCATCGGCTCCGAATCATGTCTTGGGTCAATAGTTGAGTTTGCCCGGCTCCTATGTTTTGGTACCTTACGTTCCGTTATATCGGCTAAGGTAGCACTAGGAGAACTATTGCGATTGTGCCCCAGTTGAGCTGGGCTAAGCACCTCAGTAGAGAAAGCTAAAACTGACCGTCATGATGAGGCGAGAGCTGGTCGCTGTTCGAGAGGTTTTCGAGTCCCTAAAGACTTATGCCGCTTAGAGCGAGGAGTCGGCTTTGTCCGGCCTAGGCGTGGATAGCGCCCCGAACTCGGTCTTCCGAACACTAGGGGCTTCACCGAAATTTAAAATTATAGAATTCTATGGCTAAGTGAGAGTGTTCAAGCATTATAGTCCGATTGCCTTGTTCATTGTGTTGAGCGCCTCCCTCGAAGGACCCAAGAATGGGAAAAAGAGCGCTCATGTTTATCCCGAACACCCCAGCACTCGTGGCATGGGGGCAGAAGCCGACGACTCACCATCTCTCAAATTTGATAAACGGCCGCACAGAAGGTAATATTTTAAATTCAAAAGCGTTGCTTAGCGCATATGAACAAGTTTTCAGCGTACATGATCACAAATGCGAGTTTACTCAAAAATTACATCTTTGGAGCATTCATCCGCTATAAGGCGGGCACCCTTCAGGACACCCTCATAATACGCTTCCGGGACGCGATGCTCCTTGCCCGGCGGCGGCCCGTCCTTCACCAGCTTCTCCGCATCCATCTTGCCCCAGTTGCACTTTAGCACGGGCAAGCGCCCTACGGGCACCTTCGATGCAGATGGAGCGCTTCATTACTTCAAGCCATGGACAGGCATCCACTAGCCGCCTCACCAGCCTGAAGTAGCTCCCAGGCAGAGCCTCTCCATGCCAAAGCCGAACTACGAGGCCCTTTATGGCCTGTTCAGCCACCTTGTGGAGCTCGACCATTTGCTTCAGCTGGTCGCTCAAAGGCACCAGGTGTCCGGCCTCGGCATACTGAGACCAGAACACCTTCTCCGTCGAGCTCCCCTCCTCGGCTCGGTAGTAGGCGGTGGCATCAGACGCACTGCGGGGCAAATCTGCGAATGCTCCTGGAGAGCTCCGGACTCGGGTAAGTAATAAGTAATTCACTTTCACGTGCTTGCTTTGCATAATGAATGCCTTACCCACCGCTATCTTCTTCATAGCTTCAATTTCTTGGAGGGCTTTCTGGGCTTCGGCCTTGGCAGACTTCGCGCTTTTGAGGGCTGCAGCAAGCTCAGACACTTGCGTCTTTGAGTCAAGCTCCAAACTCTCGTGTTTTTTCACGAGAGCCTGGAGCTCTTTCTGCACCTCCTCCACCCGCGCCTCCTGCTTCCCTCTCTCTGTGCGCTCTGCGGCCGCTCTGTTTTCGGCCTCAGACAGCGCTTGCTTAAGGGTTGCCACCTCGGCTGTGGCCCCTATAATAGCACGTTGATCTTGTCATTTTTTGCAACAACATCTTCTCTATATACTTGCGCAAGGTATTACTTACCTTCCTTCTCCTCGAGTTGCCTCTTGGCATGGCCGAGCTCGTTCTCGGACCGCGCGAGGTTTTGCTTCAGCGTATCCACCTCTGCAGTCAGTGCGGCGGAGGCTAGAAGCGAAGCTTGTATACGCATATTGACTTGATTATGTTAGACTCCTGCGAATGTTATTAGATCCTCTATTCGGCTTTTCTTTCCAAACGCCGAACAGAGCATCAGGGGCTACTGTCTATGCGGTAATATTTTTATTCTTTACTTACCTCAAAGCCTGTTAGAAGGCTGGCACAGGCTTCAGTCAGTCCGCTCTTGGCGGATTGAACCTTCTCGATCACCGCACTCATAATAGTGCGGTGCTCCTCGTCGATGGAGGCGCCTTTAAGAACCTCCAGCAAATTGTCTGGTGCCTCCGGTTGGACGGAGGTCACCGGCTCGGTAGGCTTGCTCCTCTTGGAAGGAGGCTGCCTACCAAAGTCCAGAATCATTGAAGGTTCCGGCGCGGTGTCCGACTCAAGGCCGGACTCGGGGCCCTTGGGGGTTTTATCCCCTTTGCGCCTGGAGTCCGGGAGGTCGCCTTGCGGCGCCTCCAGGACCACCTCCTCCTGGCCTGGAACCTGTAGGGACAACACCTCGGCGTCGTCCGTAGGGTGGGGGGAGGTAGCGGGCGGAAGTGAACTCACCTCCGACGAATCCAGGGAGCTGCTCGACGACTCGTCGAGCCCGGCCTTGGGCGGACTGCATAGTCATATTCGGCGTAAGGAGGAGCTGTGCAAGAAAGGAACACTATGAATTGCTCTGGTGTCTGAATACTTACGATCTCTCCAGGGGCTTGGCCCTGTGCGGCCACTCCTCTTCGCCGTCGTCGACGTTGGTGGAGTAGTCCAGAGGAGGGGTCTTCCCCTTCTTAGACCCTTCGGCCTCCCCAGTTGGGGCGGCCTTCCTTTTCTCCCCTCCCCCCACTGGAGGGGGAGAGGTCTCTTCTTCCTCCTCCTCGTCTTCACGGGAGGAGTGTGCCTTGGAGTCGTCGGATGATGAATCCGACACCTCCTGGCGTCGGGCGCTCTTTCGAGTCCCCGTGGCCTTCTTGGCCTTCTTCTCCGGCACCACATAGGGTGCCGGAACCAGCAGCTTCGCCAAGCGAGCATCCGCTGGGCCTTCGGGCAAAGGAGCCAGACAGTTGATCTGTCCGGACGTCTCCTGCCAATCCTGTCAAAGGTAAGGGAGCTTAGATCCCGCATGGAGTCAAACTATGAAAAACTAATACCTTGTAAAAGGTAAAAATAGCTTACTGCACGAGCGTGATGCTGCGTGCTGAATCCGCGATCCTCGGTAGCGGATGCGGGGGCCTCGGCGCCCTTGAAAAGCACCTTCCAGGCATCTTCATACGTCGTGTCGAAGAGCCTGCTCAGAGTTCGGTGCTGCGCCGGGTCGAACTCCCACAGGTTGAAAGCCCATTGTTAACACGGGAGGATCCGGCGGATGAGCATAACCTGGACTACGTTGACAAGTTTGAGCTTCTTGTCCACCAGGGTTTGGACGCATGTTTGGAGTCCGGTCAGCTCTCCTTCTTTACCCCATGACAGGCCCGTCTCTTTCCAGGAGGTGAGCCGCGTGGGGGGGGGGGGTCCGGATCGGAACTCGGGGGCTCCGACCCATTCAGGGTCGCGTGGCTCGCTGATGTAAAACCACCCCGATTGCCACCCCTTTAGGGACTCCACGAAGGAGCCCTCGAGCCATAGGACATTGGGCATCTTGCCCACCATGGCGCCTCCGCACTCCGCCTGGGTGCCGCGCACCACCTTCGGCTTGACACTGAAAGTCTTGAGCCATAGGCCGTAATGGGGGCGGATGCAGAAGAAAGCCTCGCACACGACGATAAACGCCGAGATATTGAGGACAAAGTTCGGGGCCAGATCATGGAAATCCAGGCCATAGTAGAACATGATCCCCCGGACAAATGGGTGGAGAGGGAAGCCCAGTCTGCGGAGGAAATGGGGGAGGAACACCACCCTCTCATGGGGCCTAGGGGTGGGGATGAGCTGCCCCTCTTCGGGAAGCCGGTGCGCAATGTCGTTAGACAAGTATCCGGCCTTCCTCAGTTTTTTGATGTGTCCCTCCGTGACGGAGGAGACCATCCACTTGCCTCCCACTCCGGACATGACTGGAGAAGGTTGAGGTGGGGTGTGCGGACTTGGGCGCTGGAGCTCGAGTGCGCGGAAATGGATAGGCAAAGGAGGAAGAAGGCGTGGATGAAAAGGTGGATCCTTATCCCCTTATATGGATGGACGCGACTATGCGCCCCCACCAGCCTGGTAAAACTCGCTTATCTCCCAAGCGCCGTAATCAATGGCGCGGTTGGGTTACCCACACCCGTATTGATGAGAATGCCGGAATAAGGGGACACGATCTCTGCTTTGACAAGACGTGCCAAGGAAACCGCCCCGCTAAACGTGCTGAGGTGGGACAGTAAAACGATTCAAATAAAGACTTGGCCGTGGTGTGATGTCATGCTATGGAATACATCAGCAGATTAGATTTGTGTAAATATTATTCTCTCTATGGCAATATGTGGAAACTTATTTTGCAGAGCCGGACACTACCTTTGTGTTCAAAATCTTCTATGAAGTACTTGGAGGAGGAATCCGCCTTGCAATACCGAAGACAATCTGCGCGTTGGACTCATCGTCATTGAAACCTGGTTCAGGGGCTACTGAGGGAGTCCTGGATTAGGGGGTGTCCGGATAGCCGGACTATACCTTCGGCCGGACTCCTGGACTATGAAGATACAAGATTGAAGACTTCGTCCCATGTCCGGAAGGGACTTTCCTTGGCGTGGAAGGCAAGCTTGGCGATACGGATATGTAGATCTCCTACCATTGTAACCGACTCTGTGTAACCCTAGCCCTCTCCGGTGTCTATATAAACTGGAGGGTTTTAGTCCGTAGAACAAACAACAATCATACCATAGGCTAGCTTCTAGGGTTTAGCCTCTCTGATCTCGTGGTAGATCTACTCTTGTACTACCCATATTATCAATATTCATCAAGCAGGACGTAGGGTTTTACCTCCATCAAGAGGGCCCGAACCTGGGTAAAACATCGTGTCCCCTGCCTCCTATTACCATCCGCCTAGACGCACAGTTTGGGACCCCCTACCTGAGATCCGCCGGTTTTGACACCAACAGTGGCACACAAAGTGTTCCTCCGGTAAACGGGAGTTGCATAATCTCATAGTCATAGGAACATGTATAAGTTATGAAGAAAGCAATAGCAACAAACTAAACGATCAAGTGCTAAGCTAACGGAATGTGTCAATTCAATCACATCATTCTCCTAATGATGTGATCCCGTTAATCAAATGACAACTCTTTGTCTATTGCTAGGAAACATAACAATATTGATCAACAAGCTAGTCAAGTAGAGGCATACTAGTGACACTCTGTTTGTCTATGTATTCACACATGTATCATGTTTCCGGTTAATACAATTCTAGCATGAATAATAAACATTTATCATGAAATAAGGAAATAAATAATAAATTTATTATTGCCTCTAGGGCATATTTCCTTCAGTCTCCCACTTGCACTAGAGTCAATAATCTAGATTACACAGTAATGATTCTAACACCCATGGAGCCTTGGTGCTGATCATGTTTTGCTCATGGAAGAGGCTTAGTCAATGGATCTGCAACATTCAGACCCGTATGTATCTTGCAAATTTCTATGTCTCCCACCTGGACTAAATCCCGGATGGAATTGAAGCATCTCTTGATGTGCTTGGTTCTCTTGTGAAATCTGGATTCCTTTGCCAAGGCAATTGCACCAGTATTGTCACAAAAGATTTTCATTGGACCCGATGCACTAGGTATGACACCTAGATCGGATATGAACTCCTTCATCCAGACTCCTTCATTTGCTGCTTACGAAGCAGCTATGTACTCCGCTTCACATGTAGATCCCGCCACAACGCTTTGTTTAGAACTGCACCAACTGACAGCTCCACCGTTCAATAAAAACATGTATCCGGTTTGCGATTTAGAATCGTCCGGATCAGTGTCAAAGCTTGCATCAACGCAACCATTTACGATGAGCTCTTTGTCACCTCCATAAACGAGAAACATATCCTTAGTCCTTTTTAGGTACTTCAGGATGTTCTTGACCGCTGTCCAGTGATCCACTCCTGGATTACTTTGGTACCTCCCTGCTAGACTTATAGCAAGGCACACATCAGGTCTGGTACACAACATTGCATACATGATAGAGCCTATGGCTGAAGCATAGGGAACATCTTTCATCTTCTCTCTATCTTCTGCAGTGGTCGGGCATTGAGTCTTACTCAACTTCACACCTTGTAACACAGGAAAGAACCCTTTCTTTGGTTGATCCATTTTGAACTTTTTCAAAACTTTGTCAAGGTATGTGCTTTGTGAAAGTCCAATTAAGCGTCTTGATCTATCTCTATAGATCTTAATGCCCAATATGTAAGTAGCTTCACCGAGGTCTTTCATTGAAAAACTCTTATTCAAGTATCCCTTTGTGCTATCCAGAAATTCTATATCATTTCCAATTAGTAATATGTCATCCACATATAATATCAGAAATGCTACAGAGCTCCCACTCACTTTCTTGTAAATACAGGCTTCTCCAAAAGTTTGTACAAAACCAAATGCTTTGATCACACTATCAAAGTGTTTATTCCAACTCCGAGAGGCTTGCACCAGTCCATAAATGGATCGCTGGAGCTTGCACACTTTGTTAGCTCCCTTTGGATCGACAAAACCTACTGGTTGTATCATATACAACTCTTCTTCCAGAAATCCATTCAGGAATGCAGTTTTGACATCCATTTGCCAAATTTCATAATCATAAAATGCAGCAATTGCTAACATGATTCGGACAGACTTACGCATCACTATGGGTGAGAATGTCTCATCGTAGTCAATCCCTTGGACTTGTGGAAAACCTTTCACAACAAGTCGAGCTTTGTAGACAGTAACATTACCATCAGTGTCAGTCTTCTTCTTGAAGATCCATTTATTCTCAATTGCTTGCCGATCAACGGACAAGTCAACCAAAGTCCACACTTTGTTCTCATACATGGATCCCATCTCAGATTTCATGGCTTCTAGCCATTTTGCGGAATCTGGGCTCACCATCGCTTCTTCATAGTTCGTAGGTTCATCATGATCTAGTAGCATGACTTCCAGAACAGGATTACCGTACCACTCTGGTGCGGATCTTACTCTGGTTGATCTACGAGGTTCAGTAATAACTTGATCTGAAGTTCCATGATCATCATCATTAACTTCCTCACTAATTGGTGTAGGTGTCACAGAAACCGGATTCTGTGATGAACTACTTTCCAATAAGGGAGCAGGTACAGTTACCTCATCAAGTTCTACTTTCCTCCCACTCACTTCTTTCGAGAGAAACTCCTTCTCTAGAAAGGATCCACTCGTAGCAACGAATGTCTTGCCTTCGGATCTATGATAGAAGGTGTACCTAACAGTCTCCTTTGGGTATCCTATGAAGACACATTTCTCCGATTTGGGTTCGAGCTTATCAGGTTGAAGCTTTTTCACATAAGCATCGCAACCCCAAACTTTAAGAAACGACAACTTTGGTTTCTTGCCAAACCATAGTTCATAAGGCGTCGTCTCAACGGATTTCGATGGTTCCCTATTTAACGTGAATGCGGTCGTCTCTAAATCATAACCCCAAAATGATAGTGGCAAATCAGTAAGAGACATCATAGATCGCACCATATCTAGTAAGGTACGATTACGACGTTCGGACACACCATTTCGTTGTGGTGTTCCGGGTGGCATGAGTTGCGAAACTATTCCGCTTTGTTTCAAATGTAGACCAAACTCGTAACTCAAATATTCTCCTCCACGATCAGATCGTCGAAATTTTATTTTCTTGTTACGATGATTTTCAACTTCACTCTGAAATTCTTTGAACTTTTCAAATGTTTCAGATTTATGTTTCATTAAGTAGATATACCCATATCTGCTTAAATCATCTGTGAAGGTGAGAAAATAACGATATCCGCCACGAGCCTCAACATTCATCGGACCACATACATCTGTATGTATGATTTCCAACAAATTTATTACTCTCTCCATAGTACCAGAAAATGGCGTTTTAGTCATCTTGCCCATGAGGCACGGTTCGCAAGTACCAAGTGATTCATAATCAAGTGGTTCCAAAAGTCCATCAGCATGGAGTTTCTTCATGCGCTTTATACCGATATGACCTAAACGGCAGTGCCACAAATAAGTTGCACTATCAATATCAACTCTACATCTTTTGGCTTCAACATTATGAATATGTGTATCACTACTATCGAGATTCATAAAAAACAGACCACTCTTCAAGGGTGCATGACCACAAAAGATATTACTCATATAAATAGAACAACCATTATTCTCTGATTTAAATGAATAACCGTCTCGCATCAAACAAGATCCAGATATAATGTTCATGCTCAACGCTGGCACCAAATAATAATTATTTAGGTCTAATACTAATCCCAAAGGTAGATGTAGAGGTAGCGTGCCGACTGCGATCACATCGACTTTGGAACCATTTCCCACGCGCATCGTCACCTCGTCCTTCGCCAGTGTTTGCTTAATCCGTAGTCCCTGTTTCGAGTTGCAAATATTAGCAACAGAACCAGTATAAAATACCCAGGTGCTACTGCGAGCTCTAGTAAGGTACACATCAATAACATGTATATCACATATACCTTTGTTCACCTTGCCATCCTTCTTATCCGCCAAATACTTGGGGCAGTTCCGCTTCCAGTGTCCAGTCTGCTTGCAGTAGAAGCACTCAGTTTCAGGCTTAGGTCCAGATTTGGGTTTCTTCTCCTGAGCAGCAACTTGTTTATTGTTCTTCTTGAAGTTCCCCTTCTTCTTCCCTTTGCCCTTTTCTTGAAACTGGTGGTCTTATTGACCATCAACACTTGATGCTCCTTCTTGATTTCTACCCCGCAGCCTTTAGCATTGCGAAGAGCTCGGGAATCGTCTTTTCCATCCCTTGCATGTTATAGTTCATCACGAAGCTCTTGTAGCTTGGTGGCAGTGATTGAAGAACTCTGTCAATGACACTATCAACAGGAAGATTAACTCCCAGTTGAATCAAGTGATTATGATACCCAGACATTTTGAGTATATGTTCACTGACAGAACTATTCTCCTCCATCTTGCAGCTATAGAACTTATTGGAGACTTCATATCTCTCAATCCGGGCATTTGCTTGAAATATTAACTTCAACTCCTGGAACATCTCATATGCTTCATGACGTTAAAAACGTCGTTGAAGACCCGGTTCTAAGCCATAAAGCATGGCACACTGAACTATCGAGTAGTCATCAGCTTTGCTCTGCCAGACGTTCATAACATCTGGTGTTGCTCCTGCAGCAGGCTTGGCACTTAGCGGTGCTTCCAGGACGTAATTCTTCTGTGCAGCAATGAGGATAATCCTCAAGTTACGGATCCAGTCCGTGTAATTTCTACCATCATCTTTCAACTTTGCTTTCTCAAGGAACGCATTAATATTCAACGGAACAACAACACGAGCCATCTATCTACAATCAACATAGACAAGCAAAATACTATCAGGTACTAAGTTCATGATAAATTTAAGTTCAATTAATTATATTACTTAAGAACTCCCACTTAGAAAGACATCCCTCTAATCTTCTAAGTGATCACGTGATCCAAATCAACTAAACCATAACCGATCATCACGTGAAATGGAGTAGATTTCAATGGTGAACATCAATATGTTGATCATATCTGCTATATGATTCACGCTCGACCTTTCGGTCTCAGTGTTCCGAGGCCATATCTGCATATGCTAGGGTCGTCAAGTTTAACTTGAGTATTCTGCGTGTGCAAAAACTGGCTTGCACCCGTTGTAGATGGACGTAGAGCTTATCACACCCGATCATCACGTGGTTTCTGGGCACGATGAACTTTGGCAATAGTGCATACTCAGGGAGAACACTTTTATCTTGAAATTTAGTGAGAGATCATCTTATAATGCTACTGTCAATCAAAGCAAGATAAGATGCATAAAAGATAAACATCACATGAAATCAATATAAGTGATATGATATGGCCATCATCATCTTGTACTTGTGAGCTCCATCTCCGAAGTACCATCATGATCACCATCGTCACCGGCGCGACACCTTGATCTCCATCATAGCATCGTTGTCGTCTCGCCAATCTTATGCTTCCACGACTATCGCTACCGCTTAGTGATAAAGTAAAGCATTACAGCGTGATTGCATTGCATACAATAAAGCGACAACCATATGGCTCCTGCCAGTTGCCGATAACTCGGTTACAAAACATGATCATCTCATACAATAAAATTTAGCATCATGTCTTGACCATATCACATCACAACATGCCCTGCAAAAACAAGTTAGACATCCTCTACTTTGTTGTTGCAAGTTTTACATGGCTGCTACGGGCTTAGCAAGAACCGTTCTTACCTACGCATCAAAACCACGATGATAGTTTGTCAAGTTGGTGATGTTTTAACCTTCGTAAGGACCGGGCGTAGCCATACTCGATTCAACTAAAGTTGGAGAAACTGACACCCGCCAGCCACCTGTGTGCAAAGCACATCGGTAGAACCAGTCTCGCGTAAGCATATGCGTAATGTCGTTCCGGGCCACTTCATCCAACAATACCGCCGAACCAAAGTATGACATGTTCGTAAGCAGTATGACTTATATCGCCCACAACTCACTTGTGTTCTACTCGTGCATATAACATCAACACATAAAACCTGGCTCGGATGCCACTATTGGGGAACGTAGTAATTTCAAAAAATTTCCTACGCACACGCAAGATCATGGTGATGCATAGCAATGAGAGGGGAGAGTGTTGTCTACGTACCCTCGTAGACCGTTCGCGGAAGCGTTATATCAACACGGTTGATGTAGTCGTACGTATTTACGTCCGACCGATCCAAGTACCGAAAGCACGGCACCTCCGAGTTCTGCACACGTTCGGCTCGGTGACGTCCTCGCCTTCTCGATCCAGCAAGAGGGGCGAAGTAGTAGATGAGTTCCGGTAGCACGACGGCGTGGTGACGGTGTTGGTGAAGAACAATCTCCGCAGGGCTTCGCCTAAGCACTACGAAAACTATGACGGAGGATAAACTAGAGGGGACGGGGTTGCCGGCACACGGCTTGGTGTTTCTTGATGTGTCTTTGGTGCTAGCCCTGCCCCTCTATTTATATGTTGAGCCCTAGGGTCGAAACTTGGAGTAAAAGCCTCCTCAAAGTCGGTTTTGCCCGAAAGGCAAGAGTCCTTCTCGGACTCTAGGGACAGACGCCAGGGTTCCCGGCGTCTGGACCTAGACGCCAGGGACCCTGACGTCTGGCCCCTGGACTCCGCAAAACTTCCTTTTGCGCTTTCCAAAAACCTTGTGGGCTTTCCCCTTTGGCTCAAATAAAGTGTTCTCGTACCCAAACATTTCGGGAAACATTCGGACCCCTTCCGGTGATTTCCGGAACCCTTCCGTTGACCAAACTCTATTATCCCATATATCAAACTTTATCTCCGGAG
Organism: Triticum aestivum; assembly: GCF_018294505.1. Classification (NCBI taxonomy): domain Eukaryota; kingdom Viridiplantae; phylum Streptophyta; class Magnoliopsida; order Poales; family Poaceae; genus Triticum; species Triticum aestivum. The sequence continues at coordinate 627,569,524 of NC_057797.1, forward strand.
CATTCTGGAGTTCCTCGTCATGTCCATGATCTCATCCCGGACTCCGAACAACATTCGGTCATCAAAATACATAACTCATATAGTACTATATCGTCAACGAACGTTAAGCGTGCGGACCCTACGGGTTCGAGAACTATGTAGACATGACCGAGACACCTCTCTGGTCAATAACCAGTAGCGGGACCTGGATGCCCATATTGGCTCCTACATATTCTACGAAGATCTTTATTGGTCAGACCGCATAACAACATACGTTGTTCCCTTTGTCATCGGTATGTTACTTGCCGAGATTCGATCGTCGGTATCTTAATACCTAGTTCAATCTCGTTACCGGCAAGTCTCTTTACTCGTTCCATAATACATCATCCCGCAACTAACTCATTAGTTGCAACTAGTCGTCGACCCGTGCACCTGCACGGGCTAGGTTGCGAATTGTTATGTTTTTTATCAGTCTTTACTCACAATTGCAATGACGTAATATTTTGAGAACATGTCCTACTGGAATGATGGAAATGATGATCTCACCAAACCTACACACTTGAAGCTGAATCAGTCCGCTTCAAGAATAATATTAGATGAACCATGTTGCCACATGGATTTTTTCATAAGAAAATGGTTTTCCTTATTAAACAATGTCTTGATGAGAAACAGCAATATAACTTCTTAATAGTAGGACAACGGTACATAGTGCTCGTATCCGTCCCCGTAATTTCCCGAGAGACACCATTTGTTCACTTGGCATTGCATGATGCATCAGTATTGCTGCACCTCGACTCTTTGCCGCCGCTAAAGAACTCCTGCATTGTGTTGTCATTACACACCAGCCCGACAAACTTGTCACCTCCCGTCATTACATTATGATAGTATGCATAAAATGATAGTAGTGATCTAGTGATTGAACAACCATCTAATCTTGATTCACAGGCCCATCTAATTATTTAGTTACACCCAAAATAATCATTTATAGTGATTTTCATGTGACATTGTCTCCTCTTTCATTCATGTGTAATTAGTGATGAAATTAATGAAACATATCGAATTGCTTGGAAAAAAGACTAAGATAACAAAATGTAGTATAAATCCATTGTGTTGTACATGCTTTTATGCTGAAACTAATGTGCTAGAACTGTGTTCTACTCACTTCGTGCAATATCTAAGCAATAAAGGGATAAGTCAAGAAAAGAGATAAATCAAACTCGATGATAAATTGGTTGATATTTTCACCTCTTCCCTAGATGCGGGTTAGAAGACCAAATAATTAATTGACCAGAAGCACGTCATGCCATCCAAAGGAAATACTAAACGATCAAACTACTAATTAAATCTAAGGCTCTTCACTCTTCTATCTAGAATTTGTCTAGTGGTTGACATACATCAAGCATCTTTGGCGAGTTCGACTGAACAAAAATTTGGGCTGAATGAAATCTTAATGTTCATCTATCTATCTTGTGTGCTGACATTGTAGGGTCATTAATCTGAACATGTTAAATTTGTGTTCTTTTTTACAGAGTCACCTTCCATGGTGGCTCCTCGGCAATCATTGTGTTGAACTATTATATCTTGTAGTGGGCGTAGCAGTCACTATTTTATATCACAATCAGTAAGTATGATTTCCTGTTTAATAACTTCAAGGCATGCTAAGTTTAAATGCTCTAGCATTTACTTTTTGAGTCTTGATCCCATGGTTAATTGTACTAACAACTCAAAGTGTTATCATTATTTTAATGAAAAGGATAACACTTCATGGTTTTAGTAAGAAAAACAAAACAAAACAGTACATCATTTGTGTTCTTGTATGTCACCTACTACTAAAGAAATGGAAATTGCACAATCTACTGGTCTCAATATTTAAAACTTCCAAAGCTAAAAGACGAAATTTTCAAAAGGAAGCTTCTCTAACCTGGTGTAAGCAATGATGCTGCTTGTCAAGAGAAAGAAATCTCGGCAGTGATCCCATGCTAAGAATGAGCTTAGTTTTGGACCAACCATCGTACTGCTTCTTTCTGGGCCGTGTACCACATGATATGTAGATAGATGAACATTATGAACATCCATTTGGTGCCTCTGAGACACCTCACAACTGGTCAAACAACAACTTGCAGCTGGGCGTCTCACTAAAGAACAGACTCTTGTCCATCTAGGTGAAAGCCAAGGCATGGACAGAATAATCCTAGAAGCAAAACAATCATACAATTTTTTTTTGCGGGAAGACAATCATACAATTTAGAAACCTGATAGAAAATAGATTATAATATTCAGAGGATAGACTATGAGGAGAAGAACAAATCTGACAAACAAACCTGAAAACGGGACGTGTAGCCATGAACCATTTAGGAATAGAATCTGAAAAAAAAAAATCAGTTCCAAGTATATAATATGATAAAGCTAACTGATCTGGCTGACCGTTCCTTGTAAATAGCCAATATCCTAATTCATCAAGTATTGTTGGCAAGTAGAAAACAAAAACCTAACCACGTGATGCAGGATCTATAAATTTCTAGTTCAATTTTTTTTCCAGTACTTGTAGAGTCGCAAACATAGGTAATCTTGTAGGTATATATAGTAGATGTATACACCACTTAAATATATAATGTCTCCTGCGGGGTGCAGAATATCTGAAAAAAGAAAAATATGAATCAAGTGTATAAATATCTAGAGATTGAGCGATTAGAAGAAATTTATGGTCCTACAAAAAGGAGAATACATACGTATCAATGTGATATTGTATAGCTCTTGCTTTTGTGCTGTTTGTGTGCTTGAAGTCTTGCAGCTCGCCTCACGCCTCATATTAGCAGACCGCTCCAAGGTGCCGAGGAGCAGCAACACCACCAGCTCTCCCTGTCGAGGAGCAGTACCGCCGGGCCTTCGAGCACTGGAGCACCCTATAACTGGTCGATGACCACCACCGTGATATTGTAAACTAACCACGTGCTGCAACAACTATAAATTTCTAGTGTAGTCACAAATATAGTAATCTTCTTCTAGTTATACATAGTACATGTACACCACTTAAATATATATTCTCCTGCGGGGTCCAGAATATCTGAAAAAAGAATGCATGAATCAAACGTATAAATATCTAGAAATTGAGCGATCAGAAGAAATTGATGGTCATATGGAAAGAAGAATATATACGTACCAATGTGATATTATATAGCTCTTGCCATTGCGCTGTTTATGTGCCTGAAATCTTGCAGCTCGCCTCATGCCTTCTATTAGCAGACCACTCAAAGGTGCCGTGAAGTCTTGCAGCTTGCCTCACGCCTCCTATTAACAGACCGCTCAAAGGTGCCGAGGAGCAGCAGCACCATCAGCTCTCCATGTGGAGGAGCAGTACCGCCGGGCCTTCGAGGCCTGGAGCAACCTATAACCGGTCGATGACCACTGTGCAAAATAAAACATGAGCAAAACACCTCAACTCGGATGCAAACAGTATATACACACATGTTTCTTTTATTACATTATATTAATATTTCTCCAATGCACGCATGCTATGCCTAATCAAGAAAGATCGTGTGCAGACTGGAGATTCAACATATACCTACATCAAGAGTTATTCATACGGGCACCAGGATTGTTGTTGCATACTGGCATGGCGCCATACACATGCCAGCGATGAGAAGCAACAGAGCAGTCGGTATTGGACTCGGCACCGCCAGTATTGGACTCGCAATAAACCCAGTCTGGTGGATGAACAATTTTCTTTCGGATGAGCCAATATGCATCGGTAGATAACTATACGTGATTAGTTGTGCCACTGTAATAGTAAGAATGGTTCAAGTAAATATGCATGTGACAAATCAGCATAGATAAATCAGCACGTGTGATAAAAGAGAGAGAGTAACTAATCCATCAGATCTTGGTCAAACTCAGCATAGAGAAATCAGCACGTGTGATAAGAGAGAGAGTAACTAATCCATCAGATCTTGGTCAAACTCGCCAGGGACTAAAGATTTGAACGAAATTGCATATGAAGCCATGAGCTATCATGGATTGTTGTCTCCATGGCTCCAAATCACACAAATAAGCAATACCTGTACATGTAGTGCCATGGAAACAACCCAGAATTATACGGTTTCATCCAATCAAACTGGGGCCGCTAGTGCTGTTGAAAGAACAGTTGAGGGATAGTCGATGGAGTACCGTACCTTGTGATGGGTGGATCAAATGGAGAGCCAGCGATGTAGGCTTCAAACTGGAAGGCGTCATTCCTTGGTCGTGCTCTAGCCGGAGGAGGGAAGAACGATCAACTGCCATCGATCGGAGGTCTTGGACAGTAGAAACCATGGAAGGAAACGGAGGCTGCTAGGTTAGATTTAAACCTCTACCATAACAATTTGAGAGATTTGGCTCTCTGGAGAGATATACGCGAGAGTTTTATCCCTTTTAGATAGTTATTGGTCAGAGATGGTTAGAGTTGGGTCGTGGGAGAGACACGCGTACGTGACAATTTTGGAGAGATTGGGAAATTCTGGTCGTGAGGGTATCCATGACTTTTTTATTGGGAGATATCCGGGAGATTCTTTTTGCTTTTTTCAGAGAAACATGAGAGATTGGATCTGAACCATAGTTTTGGCCGTCAGGGACATATCAATGAGATTTTTTTTTCTTTTTGGCCGTGAGGGACATATCAATGCGATTTTTTTCCTTTTTTGAGAGATACATGAGTTTTTCTTTTTTTGGGAGATAGTACATGAGAGATTGGATCTGAACGTAATTTGGGCCATGAGGGACATATCAATGGGTTTTTCTTTTTCTTTTTTGAGAGATCCATGAGAGATTGGATCTGAACCGTAATAACTCGGTCCCACCAGATTAACGGCTCATAAAATCTAATTAATGTGGGAATTTCTAGGAAGTTAAGAATTAGTATAGGTATAGATAGATGCTTTCAAGGCTTATAGTGATGTGCATTACCGAGTGGGCCCAGAGATACCTCTTCGACAATCAGAGTGACAAATCCTAATCTCAAAATACGCCAACCCAACAAGTACCTTTGGAGACACCTGTGGAGCACCTTTATAATCACCCAGTTACGTTGTGACGTTTGGTGGCACACAAAGTGTTCCTCCGGTAAACGGGAGTTGCGTAATCTCATAGTCATAGGAACATGTATAAGTCATGAAGAAAGCAATAGCAACAAACTAAACGATCAAGTGCTAAGCTAACGGAATTGGTCAAGTCAATCACATCATTCTCCTAATGATGTGATCCCGTTAATCAAATGACAACTCATGTCTATGGTTAGGAAACTTAACCATCTTTGATCAACGAGCTAGTCAAGTAGAGGCATACTAGTGACACTCTGTTTGTCTATGTATTCACACATGTATTATGTTTCCGGTTAATACAATTCTAGCATGAATAATAAACATTTATCTTTATTATTGCCTCTAGGGCATATTTCCTTTAGTGGGCTGCGCATGTTAAAAATGAAAGCCTAGACGGGGCAGCCCAAAACCACGTCCAACACTTGCCAAAACTTCGTCCCTCGTTTTCTCTGTGTTTCGCACACTCGACATTGTGTGGGCATTTTGACTGTGCATCATATGAAGATGTGCTATGCATGAATGTTGATCAGCATGATGTTAACTGGCTGATAGTTCCATTTTCGACCATGAATAAAACTTCCAACATGATGTTAACCCTGTTTGAAAAGGCCGTGTTAATATAAATGCTCTGCCTCTGAAAGTTGCAGTTTCTTATCTGAAACTGAAATTGTAGTTTCTTATCTGAAACTGAAACTTGCAGTTTCTTCTCTGAGAATCACATTGTCTGCACTTTTATACTCCTATGAAACTACATTTTTAAGTGCTAAAAATAGATATCTAGAATTCATAAAATACTTCATATGCTCAATACTGCAAATCTGAAATTCAAAATACATTCATATCTGAAAGTACTCTCAAAATACACAACACAAAACACAATTCACAACCTACAAATACTGACAACCCTAAGCTCCTCCTGACAATTCACAACCTGCCCGACTATTGGGCTGTGGGGGAAGCCCCCTCCTATTCCTCGGCGGCAGACAGCCGCCCCGTGAGACAATGTGAACGGCGAGGGAGACGATGGTGGGGAAGCGTCGTCGGGCCAACTGCTTTTCTCCTCTTGCAGTTGGGTTCGGTCGATGAAGACTCCACCGGCTCGCTCTGGCAGGACACCCTCACAAACGGCACCTTGTAGATGCTCGATCCTTCAATCTCTGGTGGATGCTCCATCTGGGATCGATACTCCCACCACCGCTCCCTCACGATCGGATTCGGTGAATCTGTTTGCTCCATGGCCCAGAGGAGCAGCTCTATGTACTCCGGCGCGACTCCCTCCGGGAGTATCGCCGCCTTTTCGCTCTGTTGCAGATATTTGGCCATGGATGTTGCCGTCGCCGCTAGTTGGTCCTTGTTGTCAAACCAAGGCTGTATCTCCAACATCCTAGCTAGCTTCACAGGGTCGCCATCTGCGATCCTCACGTATCAGTTGTACTCCTCCATCGATCTACTTCTCCACAGTACCTTCACTCACCGGTGGTGGTTTTTGAATGGAAGAGGAAAGGAGCAGCGCTGGTTTTGGATTAGAACGGGAGAGGAGCAACGCTGGTTTTGGACTGGAATAGGAGAGGAGGGGTGGTGGTTTTGAAATGGAAGAGGAGAGGAGCGGCGCTGCATTTAGATTGGAACAGAAGAGGAGCGGCGGTGGTTTAAGAGGAGAAGAGCGGAAGAGCGGCGCTGGTCTTGGAAGTATTTTTTTGTTGTTTTGTGTATTTTGGGTCAAAGTTTGACCATGTACTATATTTGACAAGAAAAATGTGAATTCATGTCACCAAAAATTGTATTGTTTGGTTCGTATCTGAATGTACTTTCAAATTATATTATTTTTGCAACGTATAACATATATTTTATGTGTGAAAATCATGGTCAATTATGACCCAAAATAAAAGGGAGACTAGTTAATGTGGGGTCGCCTTCTTAATTGAAGGGTAAATTGATTTTGATTTTGATCCAGTTACAGCGTGCCGGCCCTCTCGTCCAATCCTAAATCGCTGCCGCACGCTCCTCTCCCTCTTCTCCATTGCAAAACCACCTCCTCTCCTCTCCATCATCCTCATTTCCAAACCACCGTCTCGCCTCTCCCTCTTCTGATCTTCTCCACTGCAAACCCACCTCCTCTCCTCTCCATTCCAAAACCACTGTCTCGCCTCTCCCTCTTCTCTATTGCAAGACCACTGTCTCTCCTCCGTTTTCTAGATGCTTTGCTCCATCGCGCGTGCGCAATCCATGGATACAAAATTAGTATATTGTATACTACTTAAAAGTCGAGGGCGGGGCTTTTCCTGCGCGGTAGGCGGCGGGGCAGTTCCGCCTAGTCGGTTCGACAGAGACACGAGAAGATGAGGGAGTAGGCTGCTGCAAACGTAGGGCTGTGTGATTTGACAGCGAGTTACTGCTGGACAGGTGGGGCCCCATGATTTGACTTGCCATTATCATTTTAACTGCGGTGCTACGACCGGCGTGAGTCTCCCGATTCCTGACCACCTCCATACAGGTGCCCCTCCCAATGCTCCACCATGTAGTAGAGGCTGGCTCTTGCATGATAGCCCACTTCTCCACTTTTTCCTTGCCTCTCTTTCCTCCACATATGCAAAAATGCCATGTAAAGTGCACTATTGTACTTACTTTTACTTGCTCCTACAGGTGCTTAAGCTTGCCACATAGGCATAAAGTCTGATGTGGCAAGTTAATCAAGAAGAGAGAGACTAGTTTGGTGACCCAAGGAAGAAACGGTGCTAAGCGTGTGTACCTAGGTGAAAAGACAATTTTGAGTCTATAGCTAATTAAATGAAGCAAACTTAGCAACACCATTTCATTGGAAGAGGTCACTCCTTGGCAAATGCAATAAATACTAGTACTCCCTGTGTCCCATAATATAAGAACATTTTTGGCACTACACTAGTGTCAAAAAATTCTTATATTATGGGACGGAGGGAGTACGAAGAAAGAGATTGAGAGGAGTAAAAAAATACACTTATAGCCAACCTTATAGCCAACCTTGTTGTAGTATGAGTGACTAAGTGATGACTATGTATGACATGCCAACATCAGATAGCCTAACGCACCATGTTAAATATCCAAGGGCGCGACCGCGCGAGCAACGCGACGGTCGTGGTAGGCGCAACCATGATACGGGCTGCTGGCAGCCCTTGGATCTGAGATCAAACGGTCGCATGCTAAGTTGCTGAAAATTTGTAGAATAACCCTCCAGGATAGGATATTCACCCATAGGTCTAGAATCATGCCATGCAACCATTCGATCTCAGATCCAAGGGCTCTTGGAAGCCCGTATCATGGGAGAATGGAAAGCCACTACCCTGTCGTTCGCACACTGGCAGTTCGCTCCTAGTCGTCCCGTCCATTCACATTAGGGCAGTTCCACTAATCCTAACCCTCCTCCCAAATCCATGGCGTCCTAAATCTCCACGATCGGCGGTGAGTACAAGGTTAGAACCATCACAGGCGATGAGTTTGACGTCATCTACACCGGTTCTTCCGCGATGGTGAAAGGATGCCTTTCTCGCTTCACACGCATGTTCGAAAACTCAGGTGATGAGTGGGTCGCTAGGCTAGATGTTGAGTACACCACAATCCTGGGGCCAGAGAAGGATCTAAATGACGAAGAGAGGAAGAAGCCCGCCGTGATCCAGGTTTACGTACATAACGTTTGCTTGGTCTACCACATATGCCATGCCGACGTTGAGTGCCAGGATTTTAAGAACTTCCTCAGGGACAAAATAGTGAAATTCGTTACTGTAGACTTTAAGAACGACAGGGATGTCCTGCGTCGGATAGGTCTCGTTGTAGGCAACCCCTTCGACCTCCAGAAGAATCGGCTGGTGTCCTCTCATCAGCCTTCAATGCTGACCCTGGCAGGAGCCATGGTTCATCCTTCATACGGTAAACTGTAGAAACCTCCATACACGTTTCATCATCATGCATGGCAGCAGAATGTACTAGATATAGACCACATCCATTATGCTGCAATGAATAGCTACCTTTGCTTCAATATCTACAAGGGTTGGATGAAGAGCAACAGCCAAGTGTGCGGTTCAAGCAAAGAAGTATCGGCCAAGAGGAAGAGGGACAAGGACGAAGTCGAGGACGTGGACAAGGACTCTGAGTAAGGTGGCAGTGTCGTTGCTCATGGTGGTTCTAATGCAGTGTCTACCGGAATAGTTGCAAAGTTTAATTTCAGGTGTGCTTAATTTAATTTGAGGGGTGTGTTGTGCTGAGCCCCAAGCAGAACTATGTTATGTTTCTTCTTGTTACTTTAACTCTTCAGTACGTACATACTAGTATTTCTTACATTTCATCTTTTAGTTGGTATAGTACCACCACTCATTTCTTCACATTATATACGTACAATATATATGGCCAACATCATATAGCCAGCAGTTTAGTTGTCAAAGAATTTCAGGGTGCTTAGTTTTGTCAAAGAATTCCAGGATGCTTAGAGGGTGCTTGGATCCAAGGGACTTATTTTAGTCTGACTAAAAATAGTCTCTTTAAGAGGCTAAAGTTCCAAGCACCCCTGACTAAAGAGGGGCTAAAACTAGTCTTGAGACTAAATTTTTTAGTCAGGGGTACCCCTACTAAAATGTGGATTAGTCCTCTCTCTACTCATTTAACTCCTCTCCTTTAACACATGCGAGTTCTGGATTGGAGGGTTTGGAGGATAATAAATGCTCATTAACTTGATTTTAGCCTTTTTAGTATTTGGATCCAAGCATGGGTGAGGTGTTGGGGAACATAGTAATTTCAAAAAAATTCCTACGCACACGCAAGATCATGTGATGCATAGCAACGAGAGGGGAGAGTGTGATCTACGTACCCTTGTAGATCGACAACGGAAGCGTTTGGTTGATGTAGTCGTACATCTCCACGGCCCGACCGATCAAGCACCGAAACTACGGCACCTCCGAGTTCTAGCACACGTTCAGCTCGATGACGATCCCCGGGCTCCAATCCAGCAAAGCGTCGGGGAAGAGTTCCGTCAGCACGACGGCATGGTGACGATCTTGATGTACTGCCGTCGCAGGGCTTCGCCTAAGCACCGCTACAATATGACCGAGGTGGAATATGGTGGAGGGGGGCACCGCACACGGCTAAGGAACGATCACGAAGATCAACTTGTGTGTCTAGGGGTGCCCCCCTGCCCCCGTATATAAAGGAGCAAGGGGAGGAGGCCGGCCGGCCCCTATAGGCGCGCTAGGAGGAGTCCTCCTCCTAGTAGGAGTAGGACTCCTACTAGGAGGGGGAAAGAAGTGGGGAGGGAGAGGGAAAGGGGGGCGCCGCCCCCCCTTTCCTAGTCCAATTCGGACCAGGGGGGAGGAGGCGCGCGGCCCACCTCTGGCAGCCCCTCTCTCTCCACTAAGGCCCATATGGCCCATTACTTCTCCCGGGGGGGGGGGGGCGGGGGTTCCGGTAACCCTCCGGCTCTCCGGTTTTCTCCGAAATCACCTGGAACACTTCCGGTGTCCGAATATAGCCGTCCAATATATCAATCTTTATGTCTCAACCATTTCGAGACTCCTCGTCATGTCCGTGATCACATCCAGGACTCCGAACTAACTTCGGTACATCAAAACTCATAAACTCATAATATAACTGTCATCAAAACCTTAAGCGTGCGGACCCTACGGGCTCGAGAACAATGTAGACATGATCGAGACACGTCTCCGGTCAATAACCAATAGCGTAACCTGGATGCTCATATTGGCTCCTACATATTCTACGAAGATCTTTATCGGTCAGACCACATAACAACATACGTTGTTCCCTTTGTCATCGGTATGTTACTTGCCCGAGATTCGATCGTCGGTATCTCAATACCTAGTTCAATCTCGTTACCGGCAAGTCTCTTTACTCGTTTCATAATACATCATCTCGCAACTAACTCATTAGTTGCAATGCTTGCAAGGCTTATGTGATGTGCATTACCGAGAGGGCCCAGAGATACCTCTCCGACAATCCGAGTGACAAATCCTAATCTCGAAATACGCCAACCCAACATGTACCTTTGGAGACACCTGTAGAGCACCTTTATAATCACCCATTTACGTTGTGACGTTTGGTAGCACACAAAGTGTTCCTCCGACAAACGGGAGTTGCATAATCTCATAGTCATAGGAACATGTATAAGTCATGAAGAAAGCAATAGCAACATACTAAACGATCGGGTGCTAAGCTAATGGAATGAGTCATGTCAATCAGATCATTCACCTAATGATGTGATCTCGTTAATCAAATAACAACTCCTTGTTCATGGTTAGGAAACATAACCATCTTTGATTAATGAGCTAGTCAAGTAGAGGCATACTAGTGACACTCTGTTTGTCTATGTATTCACACATGTATTATGTTTCCGGTTAATACAATTCTAGCATGAATAATAAACATTTATCATGATATAAGGAAATAAATAATAACTTTATTATTGACCCTAGGGCATATTTCCTTCATGAGGCTAGCATGTTTTAGTCCCACTACTTTTAGTCATGGGACTAAATCGTATCCAATCACCCTCTTCGTTTTATTTGAGGGGTGGGTTGTGCTGGACACCATTATTGTGACTAGCCTTTTTAATAGTACTATATGCATAATTTGGCGACGAGCGCTCTCTATATGTAACACCTTTTTTTAATTTCAAGTTTTGCTCCATGGCGCAATCCATCGATACTACTGCTGTACAAAAGTATACATTTTTTTAAAAGGCTAGAGGGCGGGGCAGTCTAGCTTGGTCGGTTTCACGAGAGGCGAGGGCCTTTGTGATTTGACGGCTGATTACTGCTGGATGGCAGGGCCTTGTGATTTGACTGCTCGTATAAATATGCCGACGACCTGATCGAGAAGGAGCAAAGAACCGTGCGGTATACTCAAGTTTTCCACTGGAGTAGTACTGCGACGGAGGAGCACGAAACACGACAACCCAGTGCCATATGGCGATAAAAATGATCTAATTTGCTAGTCATCTAATTGTTAGCATTGTTCTATTCATTCCCTAAAAAACCATTGTTCTATTCATGCCTCGCAGAGAACGTGACACGTGCGGCGAAACACCCGAAGCAAAATGTCACATCACTAGCTTCTGGCATTGCACTAGGATGTGTGAATCATGTTTAAACTTTGAAAGAAACTTGAAATGGGGATTGCCTAAACCCTAGCATTAAAGGAATTCACTAGGTTCAACCAAAATATTTCCAGTAAATCCAAATGGCTTTAAAAAATGTTCATCATTCTTGGAAAAAGCTGGAAACAGTAACCAGAGGTGATGCACATTTTTGCATGACATATTTGGGCTCTGGATTAAATCATACTCTATTTGCATTTGGGCATTTAAATGCTATTAAATATTTTAATTGCTCAAATAATCATAAACTAAAATGTTTACTGTAGGATATATTCCCAACAGTGATCATGAGTAGTTTCATGATTTTTGGAAGTGTCTAAGTATTTTTAATAAAGCCCTAAAGACTACAAAATAATAGAAAACAAAATTAAAAGAGAAAGAGGGAGAGGGAGAACTTACCTGGCGGGCCAACCGGCCCACCACTGTAGCAGCCCAGTCGGGCAAATCCAGCCCAGCCCACCTCCACCTCCCAGTTGTCTTCCACCTCCTGCCAGTGGGCAGGAGGGCGTGTGCCCGCGGCACGCACGCACGCGCCTCGCCACCTCCTGCCTCCATGCTTGTCCTAGCCTTCTCTACACGCGCCACGCCACCCCCTGGAACTCTCTCACTCTCTCCCGACCTCTTTCCCCTCCTCTGCCCCCTCTCCCTCTCGAGCCCGAGCACAGCCGCAGCCGCGCCGTCGTAACGCCGCAGCCACCGGCCCTACCGCGTCTCACCGACGTGTCCATGACCTCTGCCTCGATGCCCTCGTCCTCCTCGTAGACTCGCTCGACGCCGGACGCCCCAAAACACTGCCTCGTTCGGCCGCTGAGATCGCCGGCAACCTCCCGTCTTCATCAGCTCCTCCCCGACCTCGTCGACCCGCTCGTCGTGACCGTGGTGAGCTGCTAGCCGTTCCCTCCTCTCCGTTCTCTTCCTCGCATGCCGTAGCGACCGCACCAAGCTTGACCGCACCCGCCGCCGCTTGCGCTCACCGTCGACGTGGCCCCGGCAACCAAATGGCCCGGGCGTCGTGTCCAACATGCTCGCCGCCTCGCGTAGCTGCTGTAGGTGCCATGAACGCGCTACCACGGCCACTGCAGCCCCGTAGCCACAAACACCCGAACGCCGGCGCCGCCCCGAGCTCATTTCCGGCGAGCTCCAGCCGTCCATGCTGCTGCCGCATGCCACCCTGGATGTGGGCGAGCCCCAGCTCCCCGCGCGTGCCCTCCGCCGCTCGATTGGGCGCCGGAGGAGCAATCCCGTGCCCTCCTCCGTGTCTGCTGCTGCTGGCGGCTAAACGCCAGCGCGTTAGCCCCAGTTGACCAAGGGGTTTGACCTCCCCTGGCTCAATGACAGGTGGGGCCGCCCTGCTAACTAACCTAGATTAGGATTAACTAAACCTAGCTAATTTAGCTTAGCTACTGACATGCGGGCCCCGCCCGGCTAAGTAAGTTAGTTAGGTCAGCCGCTGACGTGTGTGTCCAAGGACTAATTAGCCTAGATTAACTTTTAGTTAGTGCTAATTAACCCTGTTAGTTGACCGAGTCACTGACTAGTGGACCCCACTGGTCAGGTTTGACTTGGACCGCCCCGTTGACCAGCTGACGTCACAGTGACTTAGTGCTGACACAGTAACTCTTTTTCTAGTTTTATTCTCTTACATGAAATTCCAGAAAATAGCCAAAACTTCTAAAAATCATAGAAATTCAACCGTAACTCCAAATAAAATAATTTATATATGAAATATTATCAGAAAAATATGAAGAATCTGTTTATGGCATTCTCATGCATGTTTTAACAACTTATAGCCACTGTATATGACAATTTGAATCAATGGTATTTGAAATGCCTCATGTGGAGTTCAAATTTGAATCTAGTGTTCAAACCAACTCCATTTAAATCGTTGCTAGCTGCATTAGCTCAAATCACAGCATATTGCCATGTCACATTCATGCATCATATTGTTGCATTGCATTGATTGTGTTTCCTCTCTGTTGCCGGTAATTGTCCCCTCTCAATAGACGTTGCTTCGATGATGTGATCGATGACACCGATGGAGAACTATACTATCTTCGGAAGTGTCAGGCAAGAAAAACCCCCTTGTTCATTCCGATACGATCCCACTCTCTCGCTCCTGCTCTCTTTTACTGCATTAGGACAACAACAATTCAACTGTTACTTGCTGCGGTAGTTGAACCCCTTATCCTCTGCATGACCTGTCATTGCCATAGTAAATAGATGAAACCCACTAGCATGAGTAGGAGTTGTTTGAGCCTTGATGTGCCTACTCATTCATGCTTGTTTGTCATGCTTGCTACTGCTTAGAGTTGAGTCAGGTCTGATTCACCGGGGATGAATTGGAACAGTGATGAACATGTCCTACTGTGTGTCAGCTAAGTGTGTGAATACGATTTGGTAAAGGTAGCGGTGAGAGGCCATGTAGGAGTACATGGTGGGTTGTCTCATTGAAACCGTCCTTAGGAACTGAGTTCCGTGTTTGTGATCCATGAACAACTACTACCACGCATTGGGCCCGAAACCAATGGACCCTCTCGACTTATTAACTGCCCTTGTCCTCTGTCCAGGAGTTGCAACTAGTTTCTGGTGTTTGCAGGATATGTGTTGGCGGCCGTGCGTAGCGCTGACCCTAGGGGTGGGCTATGATGCGGTAGATACACCGTGGCACGGTGTACCAGGCGCCTGTTTGGTGTCTCGGGAACCTTGCACACATCGTTTGGGGCTGTGAGCGAAACTCCGGCCGGATCTCCTCACGGATGGAACCCGAATAGGCGATAAACCTGGACTAGAGACTTGTGTGGTTAGTCAGGTCGTGGCCGACTCCCTCGCCAGGCTTCCGCTTGAAGGTTGCCGAGATACACGACGTGTACATGGTGGTAAGTGGCGAGAGCGTGTGTGAAGAAGTACACCCCTGCAGGGTTATAAATGATCTATTCAAATAGCCGTGTCCGCAGTAAAGGACTTCTGGGTTGCCTATAACAGTTCATAGACAAGTGAAAGTGGATACTCTAAAACTCGCAAGATAAGTGTGAGTGCTATGGATGGCCTTCTCGTAGGGAGCGGGAGCGGATCCATAGTGGTGTATTGAATGGTGAATATGTGGACTCGTGTGCGCCACCTCAAAAGAGTTGCTTGCAGTCGTAGTTCAGGTTAGCCACTGAGTCAAAGCTGGCTTGCTGCAGTTAAACTCCACCACCCCCATTATTGATACTGATGCATATGTAGATAGTTCTGATGTAAGTCTTGCTGGGTACGCTTGTACTCATGTTTGCTTAATTTATGTTTTGCAGAGAGACGTCAGTCTCGCTAGTAGTTCCGTGTGGGCTTCGACGTTTAGCTTGCTACCTCAGCTACGATCTTGTGCCCTCGGCAGGATCTGATAGATTGTCAGGATTCTTAGCCTTTTTCATTTCTAGATGTGTGTACTCAGACATGTCAAGCTTCCACATGTGCTTTGATTTGTATGCTATGATTGTTGGGTCATGAGACCCATGTTTGTAATATCTCGCTCCTCGGAGCCTAATGAATAAATATTTGAGTCGTAGAGTTATGTTGTGATGCCATGTTGTATTTACACATATCGAGCATATTGTGTGTATGATTGAAATGCTTGGTATGTGTGGGATACGACAATCTAGTTGTTTATCCTTGGCAGCCTCTCTAATGGGGAAATGTAGTCTAGTGCTTCCATGAGCCATAGTAATCCGCTACAGCCCGGTTCACCGGAGTCCTACTAGCCCAACACTACTGCTCAGGACACTTGACTGGCCGGCATGTGTTTCACTTCGTTCCTATGTCTATCCCTTCGGGGAAATGTCACGCGGTGACATCCGGAGTCCTGCCTAGCCTGCTACAGCCCGGGTTCCCCGGAGTCCTGTTAGCCCAGTGCTACAACCCGGATTCACACGCTGCTGACCGACATGCTCGATGTGATTCATGTATCATGTCCCCATAGGTTGGTGCCGCTTTAGGTTCACGACTAGCCATGTCGGCCCGGGTTCTCTGTCATATGGATGCTAGCGACACTATCATATACGTGAGCCAAAAGGCGCGGACAGTCCCGGGCTATCATAAGGCGACACCCGTGGGAATACGGTGCGTGAGGTCGCAAAGTGATATGAGGTGTTACTGGCTAGATCGATGTGACTTGGAATCGGGGTCCTGACAGCGTTGGTATCAGAGCCTGACTGCCTGTAGGATTACCAAGCCAACCGGTTGAAGTTGTGTCTAGAAATGCTTTAGTTATGTAAGGGAATTGATCGTGGAAGGGAACATAAGGTTCTTTTACTCCTTTACCTTATGCCCTCTTATCTGAGTCATTCTCTTCTCTTCTACGGGGATTAAGAACTAGGCCTTCTTATCTATCTATCAGGATGACGAGTTACTATGTTAGAGACTTATAGGATTGCTAGTTTCAAGCCTCAGTTCCGTTCCTACTACTTCCGTATGTTGACAGTTGATCTCGGAACTTTGATTTTATGATGTTGAGTGGTTATGCCACCATTTTGCAGGATGTCTCAAATCATTTTGAGCATTTACAACCGTTATGCTGTCCGAGTCATCCTAGGTTTCTACATAGTCTGATGCATTTGCAAATCCATTCTTTCTGTTCCCGCTGTCCCTTTGGGCCAGATTAACCACACTAACCGGTGTGTTGAGGTACCACTGCCTCAGCATTTATGTTGGAGCTATTATTATGACCCTAGTTGTCTTAGAGAACCTCTCAGTAATCTAGCAATGCTTTCTATCCCAGTGTGATGATTTTGGCCATCATTCTCGAAAGCATCTCGTGGTGCCATTTAGTAGTAGGTATTCTACTCCTGGGTTCTTGACCCAAGATTCACTCTACTTACCTCGTGTTGATAGTGTTTGGTAGTTCCTTTAGGATTTTAGTAACCTTTGCGATAGTCCTCGAGGTCCGTGGTACATCGTTCTTCCAACTACCATGAACTACTTATGGCAGAAGTTCCTCGTTGAACCGAAAGATCACAACTAGAGTGCTCTTGGCGAGTTCTCGATTCTGTGTTGTTAATCTGCCAGTCCTTCCCTTTCTGCATGGGTTATCCAGAAAAAATATGATGAACTCGTTCAACACACTAATCTATGCATCCACAACTCAGAAAAATCAGATGTTCTTTTGAGTTGTCCCTCTTTAGTTGTCTTCTGACCTTCGTCTATCAATTGATAGTCAGGAGTATTTGTGCATTCATGTTCATTGATGCCTTTTACTCTTGTGGTCTGTCAAGCCATTCTATTCCAGAATGACTAAGAGAAACAAACTCCAGTATCTCGTCCATATCCAGGATTGGGTCAAAATAGTTGTGTATCGCAGATCAAAATGTCAATCCAGCTTTTGATTCTGTTCTACCCCGAAGTATTACCGTCTTATGTCAAGAATGTCATGGGAATTGTACACCATCTTATGAATTCTTGATACAGTGATACCTCTCGCCATCGTTGTTCATTCCTCGGTTCCCATGTTGCTGCAACCGGAATACTGACAAGTGAATCATGATGTGTGAAATCAATACTCCTAGCAATTGCGTTGCTTGGTAGTTAAAGGACAATATTCTCATCCTTAGCGTGTTGGTTATTGAATCACCATCCTAGGACTGATCGTGCTACCTAGTCCATTTTTGTTGGTGCACTCTTCGATCGATGAGTTAGGATTTTGTAAAACCCTTGCTCTTTTGATCACATCGTCTTTCCTTGAAAAGCAAGAATGTTCTCGAGCTTAGTAACATATCGGTGGTTCGTGATTTTCTGAATATCTTCTCGGAAGTGTTACCAGGTTGTCACCTGACCGCTATGTTGAGTTCGTGGTCAAGTTGGTTTTCTTGTAAACCACTCCTTCTCCAAGAATCCGTGTTGGATACCCCGGAACTAGTTGGTTGAGCTAAACAACAACTTGGAGATTTGGAAGATAAAAGCCTGCCAGCTTAGTTTGTTTCAAGGGATATATTTGCGTGTGTTGAAGATAGATGATATCTTCATCGATTGGGCCCTGTGATCAGTTGTTGGATCTATTGTCGTATCAAAACTTTGATTTGAGTATGGGCTATCATCAAATCAAATCAGAACCAACAATGTTCATAATGTAGTCTTACTCATGATTGATCCCTTGAGCATACACCATTATATCTTTTGGGTCTGACCAATGCTATCACTTGATCACATAATTATGGAATTCCATCACCATGGAAACCTGGATGAATTGTTGTTGAGCCCATCAGCAACACTTCTACCTTCTCCATGATTTGTGTTGAACATCCAGCTAGTATTGGAAACTTATAAGCATTATCCTCGTGTTCCGTTCATGAAGCATATGTTCGGATGAAAGAAATGACTTCCTCTAATTCATGTGCATTTGATGCAAGTTGCCGCCGTGAATTCGAGAAAGTCAATGTTGCTTTCTCTGGAATCATCCCAAATTGGTCATGCATACGTGCGAAGTATTCTATGGTTTGGAGACTTGCAACCTTCATTCGATATGTATCCCTAGCACACCAAGCCACTGATTGATTTGTTTAAGGATAATAAGTTCTAAGTGCTAGTCCTGAAGGTACCAGACGGATTTGTACAGGATTCTGTTATCCTCAATGATGGTTCCCAATCGAAACTCAATAGTGTTGCGTTGTAAGACTACTATGTGGTCATGCTTGTCTAGGACAGCGTGTTCACATGTGTGTAGCAGAACCAACTCATGTTTTGGAGCTTACTATCGTAGTTCATTCCCCGAGAATCTTGCAACGCCATCTCGTCGATTTGTGTTGCAAACTTTCATTTTTCTTTCTAGACTTGATGAGTCTGGAATATCCTATTACCAACCAGATCTGAATCTTAGGCAGATATGATGGTTGGAACTTTTCCAAGATTGATGATGTAGGTCCCGACAAGGTTGATGTTCTAGCCGACACACCTAGCCGGAAGATCTATCACTGTAGTATCTTGATTGAGCTATTTGACCATCTTCTCCATGAGGATTTCGTGCAACTTATTCTAGAAGTTGTTCCTTAGGGGTCCTTGTACTCTCGGTTTCCTCGGTTATGCTATAACCATTCAAATAGGGGAATCACTCTCGTCTGTTGAGCTTTTCCCCAGTCACTAGAATCATTCCCAGTATTTGCATTTTGTTCCCAGCTTGCACCCGTCATTGTGTCAGTCTACCATGCGTTCCATCCATTTTCGATGATAGGCAAAAGCATACATCGTGTTGTCTTCAACAAGGTAGTCCAGATCATCCATTCGAATCCGGATATTCCATCCTTTCATACCCCGCCAAACGATTGTTGGTGAATTGCCTCAGGTTGGTATAGAGAATTTCAATGTTCTCTAAATCAAAAGTAATTCTGTTTGCCACTTAAGGGATGATTCTACAGGTCACCCTCCTCCAAGATGTCTCGTTTCGGTGTCTTGGAAACTCAACTCCTCGCTACGTTGGCAACCGTTCACCACCCTCTTAGATGTGGAATTGCTGCCTACCTAGCGATCCTTTTTCATGTGTTTCACTCCATCCCTCTGTCCGTATGCTTTGTGTCTCAGCTCGAGAGATGTTTCAGCGTCTCGCTCCATGAGTTGATCCTAAGTTGTTCGATCTTCGATAAGATCGATCCTTCTAGAGATTTCCCTTTCCTCTCATTTGTCATGTTAATTGGAATTCTCAGAGCAGGACATAGAGACAATGATGGTGATCAAATCAACGTTCTTATCAAGTGCAACTTGGATCGGGAAGATTGTGTTAGTTGCGTTCCCCTTTATCTTACCCTACGCTTGAATCTCAGGACGAGATTCTTGTTTAGTGGGGGTGAGTTGTCACATCCCTAGCTTCTGGCATTGCACTAGGGTAACTTCATGTGTGCATCATGTTTAAACTTTGAAAGAAACTTGAAATGGGGATTGCCTAAACCCTAGCATTAAAGGAATTCACTAGGTTCAACCAAAAAATTTCCAGTAAATCCAAATGGCTTTAAAAAATGTTCATCATTCTTGGAAAAAGCTGGAAACAGTAACCAGAGGTGATGCACATTTTTGCATGACATATTTGGGCTCTGGATTAAATCATACTCTATTCGCATTTGGGTATTTAAATGCTATTAAATATTTTAATTGCTCAAATAATCATAAACTAAAATGTTTACTGTAGGATATATTCCCAACAGTGATCATGAGTAGTTTCATGATTTTTGGAAGTGTCTAAGTATTTTTAATAAAGCCCTAAAGACTACAGAATAATAGAAAACAATATTAAAAGAGAAAGAGGGAGAACTTACTTGGCGGGCCAACTGGCCCACCACTGTAGCAGCCCAGCCAGGCAAATCCAGCCCAGCCCACCTCCACCTCCCTGTCGTCTTCCACCTCCTGCCAGTGGGCAGGAGGGCATGTGCCCGTGGCGCGCACGCATGCGCCTCGCCACCTCCTGCCCCCCTGCTTGTCCTGGCCTTCTCTACATGCGCCACGCCACCCCTAGAACTCTCTCACTCTCTCCCGACCTCTTTCCCCTCCTTTGCTCCCTCTCCCTCTCGAGCCCGAGCACAGCCGCAGACGCGCCGTCGTAACGCCGCAGCCACCGGCCCTACCGCGCCTCGCCGACATGTCCATGACCTCCGCCTCGACGCCCTCGTCCTCCTTGTAGACTCGCTCGACGCCGGACGCCCCAAAACGCCGCCCCGACATCGTCTTCATCGTTCGGCCACCGAGATCACCGGCGACCTCCCGTCTTCATCAGCTCCTCCCCGACCTCGCCGACCCGCTCGTCGTGACCGTGGTGAGCTGCTGGTCGTTCCCCCCTCTCCGTTCTCTTCCTCGCATGCTGTAGCGACCGCACCAAGCTTGACCGCACCCACCGCCGCTTGCGCCCGCCGCCGACGTGGCCCCGGCAACCAAATGGCCCGGGCGTCATGTCCAACATGCTCGCCGCCTCGCGTAGCTGCTGTAGGTGCCATGAACGCGCTACCACGGCCACTGCATCCCCGTAGCCACAAACACCCAAACGCCATCGCTGCCCCGAGCTCGTTTCCGGCGAGCTCCGACTGCCCCCGCTGCTGCCGCATGCCGCCCTGGATGCGGGCGAGCCCCAGCTCCCCGCGCGTGCCCTCCACTGCTCGATTGGGTGCCGGAGGAGCAATCCCGCGCCCTCCGCCGCGTCTGCTGCCGGCGGCGGCTAAACGCCGGCGCGTTAGCCCCAGTTGACCAAGGGGTTTGACCTCCCCTGGCTCAATGACAGGTGGGGCCGCCCTGCTAACTAACCTAGATTAGGATTAACTAAACCTAGCTAATTTAGCTTAACTACTGACATGCGGGCCCTGCCCGGCTAACTAAGTTAGTTAGGGCTAATCCTATTTAGGTTAGTTAGGTCAGCCGCTGCCGTGTGGGTCCAGGGACTAATTAGCCTAGATTAACTTTTAGTTAGTGCTAATTAACCATGTTAGTTGACCGAGTCACTGACTACTGGACCCCACTGGTCAGGTTTGACCTGGACCACCTCGTTGACCTGCTGACGTCACAGTGACTTAGTGCTGACGTAGTAACACTTTTTCTGGTTTTATTCTTTTACAGGAAATTCCAGAAAATAGCCAAAACTTCTAAAAATCATAGAAATTCAACCGTAACTCCAAATGAAATAATTTATATATGAAAAATTATCAGAAAATATGAAGAATCTGTTTATGGCATTCTCATGCATGTTTGAGCAACTTACAGCCATTGTATATGACAATTTGAATCAATGGTATTTGAAATGCCTCATGTGGAGTTCAAATTTGAATCTAGTGTTCAGGCCAACTCCATTTAAAATCGTTGCTAGCTGCATTATCTCAAATCACAACATATTGCCATGTCACATTCATGCATCATATTGTTGCATTGCATTGATTGTGGTTCCTCTCTATTGCCGGTAATTGTCCCCTCTCAATAGACGTTGCTTCGATGATGTGATCGATGACACCGATGGAGAACTATACTATCTTCGGAAGTGTCAGGCAAGCAAAACCCCCTTGTTCATTCCGATACAATCCCACTCTCTCGCTTCTGCTCTCTTTTACTACATTAGGACAACAACGATTCAACTGTTACTTGCTGCGGTAGTTGAACCCCTTATCCTCTGCATGACCTGTCATTGCCACAGTAAATAGATGAAACCCACTAGCATGAGTAGGAGTTGTTTGAGCCCTGATGTGCCTACTCATTCATGCTTGTTTGTCATGCCTGCTACTGCTTAGAGTTGAGTCAGGTCTGATTCATCGGGGATGAATTGGAACAGTGATGAACATGTCCTACTGTGTGTGAGCTAAGTGTGTGAACATGATTTGGTAAAGGTAGCGGTGAGAGGCCATGTAGGAGTACATGGTGGGTTGTCTCATTGAAACCGTCCTTAGGAACTGAGTTCTATGTTTGTGATCCATGAATAGCTACTACCACGCATTGGGACCGAAACCAATGGACCCTCTCGACTTATTAACTGCCCTTGTCCTCCATCCAGGAGTTGCAACTAGTTTCTGGTGTTTGTAGGATATGTGTTGGCGGCCGTGCGTAGCGCTGACCCTATGGGTGGGCTATGATGCGGTAGATACATAGTGGCACAGTGTACCGGGCGCCCGTTTGGTGTATCGGGAACCCTGCACACATCGTTTGGGGCTGTGAGCGAAACTCCGGCCGGATCTCCTTGCAGATGGAACCCGAATAGGCGATAAACCTGGACTAGAGACTTGTGTGGTTAGTCAGGTCATGGCTGACTCCCTCACTAGGCTTTCGCTTGAAGGTTGCCGAGATACACGACGTGTACATGGTGGTAAGTGGCGAGAGCGTGTGTGAAGAAGTACACCCCTGCAGGGTTATAAATGATCTATTCGAATAGCCGTGTCCGCGGTAAAGGACTTCTGGGTTGCCTATAACAGTTCATAGACAAGTGAAAGTGGATACTATAAAACTCGCAAGATAAGTGTGAGTGCTATGGATGGCCTTCTCGTAGGGAGACGAGAGCGGATCCATAGTGGTGTATTGAATGGTGAATATGTGGACTCGTGTGCGCCACCTCAAAAGAGTTGCTTGCAGTCGTAGTTCAGGTTAGCCACTGAGTCAAAGCTGGCTTGCTACAGTTAAACTCCACCACCCCCTTTATTGATACTGATGCATATGTAGATAGTTCTGATGTAAGTCTTGCTGGGTACATTTGTACTCACGTTTGCTTAATTTATGTTTTGCAGAGAGACGTCAGTCTCGCTAGTAGTTCCGTGTGGGCTTCGACGTTTAGCTTGCTACCTCAGCTATGATCTTGTGCCCTCGGCAGGATCTAGTAGATAGTCAAGCTTCTTAGCCTTTTTCATTTGTAGATGTCTGTACTCACACATGTTAAGCTTCCGCACGTGCTTTGATTTGTATGCTATGATTGTTGGGTCATGAGACCCATGTTTGTAATATCTCGCTCCTCGGAGCCTAATGAATAAATATTTGAGTCGTAGAGTTATGTTGTGATGCCATGTTGTACTTACACATATAAAGCATATTGTGTGTATGATTGAAATGCTTGTTATGTGTGGGATCTGACAATCTAGTTGTTTATCCTTGGCAGCCTCTCTTATGGGGAAATGCAGTCTAGTGCTTCCATGAGCCATAGTAGTCCGCTACAGCCCGGTTCACCAGAGTCCTGCTAGCCCAGCACTACTGCTTAGGACACTTGACTGGCTGGCATGTGTTTCACTTCGTCCTATGTCTGTCCCTTCGGGGAAATGTCACGTGGTGACATCCGGAGTCCTGCCTAGCCTGCTACAGCCCAGGTTCCCCGGAGTCCTGTTAGCCTAGTGCTACAGCCCGGATTCACACGCTGCTGACCGACATGCTCGATGTGATTCATGTATGCCCGTCCCCATAGGTTGGTGCCGCTTTGGGTTCACGACTAGCCATGTCGGCCCGGGTTCTCTGTCATATGGATGCTAGCGACACTTTCATATACATGAGCTAAAAGGCGTAGACGGTCCCGTGCCATGGTAAGGCGACACCCGTGGGAATACCGGGCGTGAGGCCGCAAAGTGATATGAGGTGTTACCGGCTAGATCGATGTGACTTGGAATCGGGATCCTGACACAAAAGATGAAACATAGGAGCAAAATAAGAAGGAAGATTATCACCCCAAATTATCTAATTCGTCGCGGAGTCGTAACTGCTTCTTCATCTCCTCCACGACCTCCATCTCCTTGCGCGTCTCCTCCGCCATCTTCTTCATTCTGTCCATGATGCGAGATTTCTTGACGCGAGCCTTCATCATCTATTCCACGGCCGCATTACGTACCTTGACAGCAGCCGGGTGCTCGACGCGGAGCTTCGCCAACTCCTCCTTCTGTTCCATGACGAGGGCCTATAGCATCTTCATCGATGAACTACTATTCTTGAAGGAAATATGCCCTAGAGGCAATAATAAAGTTATTATTTACTTCCTTATATATCATGGTAAATGTTTATTATTCATGCTAGAATTGTATTAACCGGAAACATAATACATGTGTGAATACATAGACAAACAAAGTGTCACTAGTATGCCTCTACTTGACTAGCTCGTTAATCAAAGATGGTTATGTTTCCTAACCATGAACAATGAGTTGTTATTTGATTAACGGGATCACATCATTAAGTGAATGATCTGATTGACATGACCCATTCCATTAGCTTAGCACCCGATCGTTTAGTATGTTGCTATTGCTTTCTTCATGACTTATACATGTTCCTGTAACTATGAGATTATGCAACTCCCATTTACCGGAGGAACACTTTGGGTGCTACCAAACGTCACAACGTAACTGGGTGATTATAAAGGAGTACTACAGGTGTCTCCAAAGGTACATGTTGGGTTGGCGTATTTCGAGATTAGGTTTTGTCACTCCGATTGTCGGAGAGGTATCTCTGGGCCCTCTCGGTAATGCACATCACATAAGCCTTGCAAGCATTACAACTAATATGTTAGTTGTGAGATGATGTATTACGGAACGACTAAAGAGACTTGCCGGTAACGAGATTGAACTAGGTATTGGATACCTACGATCGAATCTCGGGCAAGTAACATACCGATGACAAAGGGAACAACGTATGTTGTTATGCGGTCTGACCGATAAAGATCTTCGTAGAATATGTAGGAGCCAATATGGGCATCCAGGTCCCGCTGTTGGTTATTGACCGGAGATGTGTCTCAGTCATGTCTGCATTGTTCTCGAACCGTAGGGTCCGCACGCTTAACGTTACGATGACAGTTATTATGAGTTTATGCATTTTGATGTATCGAAGTTAGTTCGGAGTCCCGGATGTGATCACGGACATGACGAGGAGTCTCGAAATGGTCGAGACATAAAGATTGATATATTGGAAGCCTATGTTTGGATATCGGAAGTGTTCCGGGTGAAATCGAGATTTTACCGGAGTACCGGGAGGTTACGGGAACCCCTCGGGAGCTATATGGGCCTTAGTGGGCTTTAGTGGAAAGGAGAAAGGGGCAGCCCAAGGTGGGCCGCATGCCTCCCCCCTCCCCTAGTCCTATTAGGACAAGGAGAGGTGGCCGGCCCCCCTCTCTCTCTTTCCCCCTCGGGGAATCCTATTCCAACTAGGATTGGGGGGGGGGGAGTCCTACTCCCGGTAGGAGTAGGACTCCTCCTGCGCCCTCCTCCTGGCCGGCCCCCCTCCCCCTTGGATCCTTTATATACGGGGGCAGGGGGGCACCTCTAGACACACAAGTTGATCCTCGTGATCGTTCCTTAGCCATGTGCGGTGCCCCCTGCCACCATATTCCACCTCGGTCATATCGTTGTAGTGCTTAGGCGAAGCCCTGCGTCGGTAGAACATCATCATCATCACCACGCCGTTGTGCTGACGGAACTCATCCCCAAAGCTTTGCTGGATCGGAGCCCGGGGAGCGTCATCGAGCTGTACGTGTGCTAAGAACTCGGAGGTGCCGGAGTAACGGTGCTTGGATCGGTCGGACCGGGAAGAAGACGTACGACTACTTCCTCTACGTTGTGTCAACGCTTCCGTTGCAATCTACAAGGGTACGTAGATCATACTCTCCCCTCTCGTTGCTATGCATCACCATGATCTTGCGTGTGCGTAGGAATTTTTTTGAAATTACTGCGTTCCCCAATAATTCTCATGCAGCTTCTTCCAGCCGGCGTTCTTCTCCTTCAACAGGTCGATCTCGTGGCAAAGCTTCACCTTGTCCTCCTGAAGTCGCAGGATTTCGCCGGTCGCCTTCTTCTCCGAGGCAATGCTCTTCTTCAGTAGCATCACCAAGCCGACGGTCAACTCCCCCTGCTGATTGAGCTCAACGGGCATGTCGTAGAGGCTCTCCTTCAGCAACTCCATCAAGCCTTGGATGAACTCCTTCTGCTTATTGAGGTGCTTATTGATCTGATCGGGCATGCCGTCGAGGGATAACGACTCCAGCTCCACCGGCTCGGCATGTTCGCCTTCGCGGCTAGGGCACTCCTGGGAGCCATCGCCTGCCCGTGAGAGATATTTCAAGGTCTCTGCGTGGCGGCGAGCCCTCTCTTTTTTTCCGTAGCCTTGGTTGCCGCTCCCTTGTTATGAGTAGTTCTTGACCTAGAGCTCTGCTCACCGGCCATGGCAACGACGGACGAAGAAGAAGCACTTATGAGGAGGAAAGGTAGAGTAATTTTCGGTTAGGTAGTTCCTCTTTTTATAACCTAAGTACTAGCACTGGTACTAATACCTGCATAGTGGGAACACATTTAGGTTTTGTACATACTAGTAGGTGTGAGCAGGCTTTCGAATGTGATGGGAACAAGGTAAAGATTAATTGATGGTTTTGGTTTCGAGGCCCGAAACGGCTCCCGATGAGTTTAGCGGAACATAAATTTCAAGTACTACACTACTCAAATGCGTAAATATTATGTTACTATCAAAAATTGGCACAAAATACAAAGGAGACCAATGGAAGTACTACTAGCAACCCACGATTTAACTACTCGCATGCGCGCAGTGGAGTAATAATGTCTTTCTTCCGCCCTCACGTCCACTCAATTTGCATGCGCTGTATTAATTGACCATCAATGAAGTGAACGACTTTACACACGTCAAATTATCACATGGGTGGATCTTGGTACAAAATTGCGTCTGCCCATGTACCCGCGTGTGCGTGCGAGGGAATGAGTGTGTGTGTGGCGTGCGTGCACATCTTCTCTTCGTGCATGTACCTCTAGTATGGCTCAGGGAGGACGAGTACATTCTTCTGGAACCAGCAGCACGTCACTGTGATCAATCCATGCAAGGAGGTCGTGACAATGCCTCCACATGTGCCACGTGACTTCATGAACTGTAAGAGAGACACTTGTGTAGCGTGCCATTGGTATTCTAATTTACGTGTTTTGTACATACTCGAAGTACTAGTATGGTACACGTGCATTGCACGCATCAGATTTTGCATCCAAATTATGAATAAATACCACACAATAGCATGTAAGCTCTGAGTCATATATGCCTGATGTAGCCCTTCGTTTAATTCTTATAGTTCATCTCATTCAAAATCAATTAGTTTTTATAAAAAGCTAAGAACGCGGGAATAGGAAAAACATGGGATTATAGTGGAATGTCGTCTTGAATCCTACAGGATTGTACGAGTGTTTGATTGTGCATAGAAAAAACACAAAATTCTTTCAAAGAGGTTTGAGTGGATGGGATGTTTCCTATGAAATCTAGTGCAAATGAATCATATGGAAAAATTCCTATGGTTTACAATCCTACGAATCAAACAACCAAGATAGGAAAAATTCCTAATGATTAGAATCCTCCAAAATTCCTTTGAGAATCCTTTGAATCAAAGAAGCCCTTAATCTATTTTATTATTCATGGAATTGTGCGTTGTAAAGCATAAAGTAAAAACAAATAATGGCAATTCAACTAGAAAACAAGTTTGGGCAGTTATGATATGGAAGATTCTAGAACAAAAGAGAACCACTGTTGTTTTGAGGTTTGTGCATTATGCTTAAGTTCAACCATGGAGTCTGCTAGATTGTACATGTGGAAAAATCCAGTGGGGAGCTAGAAGATGGTGCGAGGGGCCGAGTGGAGGGAGACTATGAAGGAATGCACAAGTGTGAGATCGATATTTAGAGAGAGGGGGCGAACACGTGCGCTGTTGCGCGCAGTGGCGGAGCCATGAAAAATAAATGAGTTAGGGGGCCAAGCATTGCTAATCCTTTACGAGGAGGGTCAATTCATGAACTTAAACCATTTTTAGAAGCAATTGTCTAATGATCACATTCTTATTAGCCTCGATATATAGTGATGTTAGGGGGGAGGGGGCAGGGCCCTTACTGCCCCCTGTCTTCGCCATTGTGCACGCGTCTGAGAGATGAAGCAGAAGGCATGGATGATGAGAGGGGGATGTTGGATATATAATTAATGTGGGTGTATTATCTATATATGTTAATCCTATATAGAGAGGTATGGATTGATCGATGTGGACGTGGGAAAGAGGGTGAGACCTCACTGGATATATCAATTGATTGGTTTGTGTGGAAAATTATGAAAGACCAAGCTATATACACACATACATAGAGGAACATCGATCGTTGCGCATGCACGCGTGAGAGATAAAGAATGCCCGATATGATGGAGAGGGGGATGTGTGTTGGTGTGTGCCTTCATGCGAGACCGACCTAAAGAAAAAGATTGCATGTGTGCGATGGATAATGCCGACTGGTAGTGTGTGTGCATGCATGCACGAGAGAAAGTTAGTGGTACAATTATAAAGAGAAGACTACTGTGTGGGTGTAAAAGAATAGGTGAGGTCATAATCAATGTAAAGTTGAATTCAAATATTTGAATAAGAGATCCTGATGTTTGAAACCCATGCATGCATGAATATAACGGAGATCTGCACGGTGTGGTTTGGAAACGAGCATGTTGTGATGTATACACATTGAACAAGGTCAGACTGATTTGAATTTGAGATACCGATGGCAGACATCATTTGGCCACGTTGCATCTGTGCATGGACACACTATTCTAATTGGAGATGATGGGCGGCTTTCGCATCACATATCTATATCTATACCCCTATATATATTATTTTTATATATTTTTTATATTTTGTGCGGGTAACTTTAACTTTGAAAGATGGTCGTTGGATGAGGCGAATCCGATGGTCCAAAGATGGCAAATTTGAGCACTACTGGCTGTTGGATATCATCTAGATTCCACCAGATTTCGCCACATGTATAATCTAGAAGACTCCATGGTTGAACTTAAGCATAATGCACAAACATCAAAACACAAGCACTTCTTATTTGTTCTAGAATCTTCCGTATCAGAATTGCCCAAATGTTTTTCTACATGATTTGCCATTATTTGTTTTTACGTTATGTGTTACCATGCACAATTCCATGAATCTTAAAATAGATTAGCTTTCTTATAAAAACTAGATGATTTTGAATGAAATGAACTATAAGAATTAAACGAACATCTACATCATGCATATATGACTCAAAGCTTGCATGCTATAATGTGGTATTTATTCATAATTTGGTTGCCAAATCTCATGCATGCAATGCACGTGTACCTTACTCTAGTCTAAATGGTGTTTGTGTGTGTGTGTGTTGTGCGTGTTGAGGTGCAAATTGTCTTTTTTTGGGTACACGTTAAGCTTGTTCTTCCGAAATTTCAAGCCGCGCCTTGTTATGCCAAAAGTTCAAGCTAGCGTCTCTGTCTATCGTGCTGCGAAACTCCCGCCTCTTCAACCCGCACCTTGTTAGCCTGAAATATTTAAGATATATCTTTGTCTCATTGTGCTCCGACAACTCCCTCCATCTCAACCCGCGCCTTGCTATTCCGAAATTACAACGCGCGCGAAAACTCCCACCTCCTGTGAAATCCCGACACACGAAATACCCGTGGTACCCCTGAACCGAAAGAACCTCCTCAAATCGGTGGGGGTACTTCGTAACTTACCCCACATTTCGGACAAGCGCGCCTCTAAATCATGGTTCCCCACTGCCATCCCATCCGCCCACCCAGTCCTCCACCTCCAAGGAGTTGCCTCGACGTTCCCCTCGTCTTTCGCGCCACCTCCATTCCCACACCGCCGTCTTCACCTGCACCACCGGAAGAGCATCATCATCACCGTTTCCTTGGATGAAGCTGCGGCCTAATCAGCGCCACTGAGGGAGTCCGGGATTAGGGGGTCTCCGGACAGCCGGACTATGAAGATACAAGATTGAAGACTTCGTCTCGTGTCCGAACAGGACTCTACGTGGCGTGGGAGGCAAGCTAGGCAATACGGATATTGATATCTCCTCCTTTGTAACCGACCTTGTGTAACCCTAACCCTCTCTAGTGTCTATATAAACCGGAGGGTTTTAGTCCGTAGGACACAACAACCACAGCATACAATCATACCATAGGCTAGCTTCTAGGGTTTAGCCTCTCTGATCTCGTGGGAGATCTACTCTTGTACTACCCATATCATCAATATTAATCAAGCAGGACGTAGGGTTTTACCTCCATCAAAAGGGCCCGAACCTGGGTAAAACATCGTGTCCCCTGCCTCCTGTTACCATCTGGCCTAGACGCACAGTTCGGGACCCCCTACCCGAGATCCGCCGGTTTTGACACCGACATTAGTGCTTTCATTGAGAGTTCCTCTGTGTCTTCACCTTTAGGCCCGATGGCTCCTCCAATCATCAACAACGATGAGGTCCAGGGTGAGACCTTTCTCCCCAGACAGGTCTTCATGTTCGGCGGCTTTGCACTGCGGGCTAATTCGCTTGGCCATCTGGAGCAGATTGAAAGCTACACCCCTGGCCATCAGGTCAGATTTGGAAGTTTGAACTACACGGCCGACATCTGCGGAGACTTGATGTTCGACGGATTCGAGCCACAGCCGGGCGCGCCGCACTGTTATGATGGGTATGACCTAGCTCTGCCGCCGAACAGTATCCCAGAGGCCGCGCCCGCATCAGCTCCGACCCTTAGCTCGAAGCCAACTGCGCCAATCAAGGACGGGTGGCTAGACACCGCCTCAGGGGCTGCAGTCTCAATGGCGATCGAGCCGAACACCAGCCTAATCCTCTGCGAAGCCCGTGACTCCAAGGTGCCGGACTCTTTTCCGGACTCCGAACCGTCCGCGCCCTTGCCAATCGAATCCGATTGGGCGCCGATCATGGAATTCACCACCGCGGATATCTTTAAGCACTCGCCCTTCGGCAACATTCTGAATTCACTAAGGTCTCTCTCTTTGTCAGGAGAGCCCTGGCCGGACTATGGCCAACAGGATTGGGACGCGGACGACAAAGAAATTCGACGCCCACCCACCACCCACTTCATAGCCACTGTCGATGATTTAACCGACATGCTCGACTTCGACTCCGAAGACATCGACGGTATGGACGACGATGTAGGAGACGAACATGAACCAGCGCCTATAGGGCACTAGAAAGCCACCTCGTCATATGACATATACATGGTGGATACACCCAAAGAAGGCAATGGCGAAGAGATAGCCGAGGATGACCCCTCCAAGAAGCAACCCAAGCGCCGACGTCAGCGGCGCCGCTCTAAGTCCCGCCAAAGAAAAAGTGGTGATACCGGCACAGGAGATAATAACACTCCGGATAGTGCCGAAGACAACAACAATCCCCTCCAACAAGATTTAGAGAAGGAGGATGGAGGAGCCAGCCCTCCTGAGAGAGCGACAGACGGAGAGGAGGAGGATGACAATACATGCCCCCCTCCGTAGACGAGGCAAGCCTCGACGATGATGAATTCGCCGTACCAGAGGATCCCGTCGAACAAGAACGCTTCAAGCGCTGGCTTATGGCCACGGCAAATAGCCTGAAGAAAAAGCAACAGCAGCTTCAAGCTGATCAAGATCTGCTAGCTGACAGATGGACTGAAGTCCTCGCGGCCGAGGAATATAAACTCGAGCGCCCCTCCAAGAACTACCCAAAGTGCAGGTTACTACCCCAACTGGAGGAAGAAGCGTATGATATGACTGATCGGCCACCTTGTGGTCGCGATAGAGAGGCATTCCAGCCAAAAACTCAGCCTCCACCCCGACGCCATTCAAATAAAAAGGCATGGGGAGATACGCCAGACCTGCGAGACATATTGGAGGACAAAGCAAAGCATGCAAGATCGATCTACGGATCACGAGGGCGCACCACTCTGCGAGACGATAAACGTCACGTCGGATACAGTAAAAGCAAATCTGGTCGGGCCGAACACAATGGGCAAGACCCATTCGAGCTGTGTCGCGATATAGCCCAGTACAGAGGCGCCGCACACCCCTTATGCTTCACAGACGAAGTAATGGATAATCAAATCCCATAAGGTTTCAAACTTGTAAATATTTAATCATAGGACGGCACAACAAATCCCTTAGTATGGATCGAGGATTTCCTCCTCCACATCCACATGGCCCGCGGTGATGACTTACACGCCATCAAATACCTCCCACTAAAGCTCAAAGGACCAACACGACATTCGCTTAACAGCTTGCCAGCACACTCCATTAGCTGTTGTGAAGATCTCGAAGCCGCATTCCTCGACAACTTTCAAGGCACTTATGTGTGACCACCAGACGCCGATGACTTGAGCCACATAATTCAGCAGCCAGAAGAGTCGGCCAGGCAATTCTGGACTCGGTTCCTTACAAAGAAAAATCAAATCGTCGACTGTCCGGATGCAGAGGCTTTAGCGGCTTTCAAACACAACAACCGAGACGGGTGGCTAGCCCGGCACCTTGGTCAGGAAAAGCCGAAATCTATGGCAGCTCTCACGATGCTCATGACCCGCTTTTGTGCGGGAGAAGACAGCTGGCTCGCAGTAATAACATATCAAAGAACCATGGTACCCCGGATACCAAGGACGGCAATAGCAGGTCACGTCGCAACAAACATAAGCGCCGCATTAACAGCGAAAATACCGAGGATACGACAGTCAATGCCAGATTCAAAGGCTCTAAACCTGGTCAGCAGAAAAAGCCATTCAAACAAAGTACGTCGAGTCCGTCCAGCTTGGACCGTATACTCGATCGCTTGTGTCAAATACACGGCACCCCAGACAAGCTAGCCAATCACACCAACAGGGATTGTTGAGTGTTCAAGCAGGCCGACAAGTTAATTGCCGAAAACAAGGACAAGGGGCCGCATAGCGATGATGAGGAGGAGCTCCCGCAGCCACACACCGGAGGACAGAAGAGGTTTCCCCCGCAAGTACGGACGGTGAACATGATATATGCAACCCACATCCCCAAGAGGGAGCAGAAGCGTGTGCTCAGGGACGTATATGCGTTGGAGCCAGTCACCCCAAAGTTCAACCCTTGGTCCTCCTGTCCGATCACCTTCAATCGCAGGGACCACCCCACTAGTATCCGTCATGGCGGATTCGCCGCACTGGTCCTAGACCCAATCATTGACGGATTTCACCTCACTTGAGTCCTTATGGATGGCGGTAGCATCCTGAACCTGCTTTATCAGGACATAGTGTGCAAAATGGGTATAGACCCCTCAAGGATCAAACCCACAAAAACAACATTTAAAGGCGTCATTCCAGGTGTAGAGGCCCATTGCACAAGCTCAATTACACTGGAAGTGGTCTTCGGATCCCCGGATAACTTCCGAAGCGAAGAGTTAATCTTTGATATAGTCCCGTTCCGCAGTGGTTATCACGCGCTGCTCGGGCAAACCGCATTTTCTAGATTCAATGTGGTACCGCATTATGCATACCTCAAGCTCAAGATGCCAAGACCTCGCAGAGTTATTACAGTCAATGGAAACACAGAGCACTCTCTCGAACAGAGGAGCACACCGCAACCCTCGCAACAGAAGTGCAAAGCAGCCTCTCAAGGCAATCAACCAGTTCGGCGCTTCAAAGCCCGGACACCTTCAAGCGCGCTCGGAGCAATCAGCAAATAGACCGCTTGGCGTGATCTGAGCTCGCATAGCAATATAGTGGCCACCCCAATCCTAAACCCGTGCCACACGTACATAATTACGCATTAAAAATACCATGGGCACATGTGGGGAGGGGGGCACAACTGCGGCACGCCCCAAGACGTGGCTTAAACCGCACTAGGGGCTTCCCGTTTGGTTATTTTTCTCTTTTTTTTCTCTAGGACCTTAATCTCTGGAAACACTGTCTGGCAACACTATTGCCGAACACATGATGCAGCAACCAAGGAGGCAGACAACTACGTCATACCACAGAATTCCCAGGTGGATTACAGTAACGAGCGAAATATTCAATTTAATATCATTCCTCAGCTTGCCCTTGGAAGGGACATAGTCCTACTCTTTGCTTATCGCACTATCTGTATCACTCTGCTTTAACGCAATTTTTTGAATAAACAATGCATGACATTATGACTATTATTGCATTCTTGTTATATATATATATATGTGTGTGTGTGTGTGTGTTCATTAGTGATGCCTTGCAACCGTACACTTTGGTACGGCCAATACACCAGGGGCTTACGTACCCCACAATATGGTGTGAAAAGTCCGAACACTTTCACAAGTGTGGCACCCCGAACTTATAGCATTATATGCATCAGCTCCGAATCATGTCTTTGGTCAAATGTTGGGTTTGCCCGGCTCCTATGTTTTGGTACCTTACGTTCCGCTCTATCGGCTAAGGTAGCGCTAGGAGAACTACTGCGATTGTGCCCCAGTTCTGCTGGGTTCAGCACCTCAGTAGAGAAAGCTAAAACTAACTGTCATGATAAGGCGAGAGGCTGGTCGCTGTTCGGCGAGGTTTTCGAGTCCCTAAAGACTTATGCCGCTTAGAGCGAGGGGCCGGCCCTGTCCGGCTTAAAGGCGTGTATCGCGCCCCAAATTCGGCCTTCCAAATACCAGGGGCTTCGCCGAAATTTAAAATTATAGAATTCTATGGCTAAGTGAGAGTGGTAAAGTATTATTAGTCCGGTTGCCTTGTTTGCTATGCTGAGCACCTCCCACGAAGGACCCAAACATGGGAACAAGATTGCTCAGGTTTATCCCGAACACCCCAACACTCATGGCATGGGGGCAGAAGCCGAGGACTAGCCATCTCTCAGATTGGATAAACAGCCAAACAGAAGGTAATATTTTAAATTCAAACAAGCGTTGCATAGCGCATATGAAACAAGTTTTCATAAATACAGGATAAAACGAGCAAGTCTCACTCAAATAGTACATCTTTTGAACACTCGTCCGCTATGAGACGGGCACCCGGAAGAACACCCTCATAGTACATCTCGGGGTGGCGGTGCTCCTTGCCCTCCGGCGGCCCCTCGTTGATCAGCTTCACGGCGTCTAGCTTGACCCACTGCAATTTCACACGGGCGAAAGCCCGGCGTGCACCTTCAATGCAAACAGATC
This sequence comes from Triticum aestivum, assembly GCF_018294505.1. Lineage (NCBI taxonomy): Eukaryota > Viridiplantae > Streptophyta > Magnoliopsida > Poales > Poaceae > Triticum > Triticum aestivum. The sequence goes on from NC_057797.1 coordinate 627,605,058, forward strand.
GCTTGACGACCTCCAGCCGCGGGCAGGCATCCAAAAGCCGCCTCACCAGGCCGAAGAAGCTGTTCGGAAGGGCGTCGCCAGGCCACAGCCGGACTATAAAGCCCTTCATGGCCTGATCGACCGCCTTATGTAGCTCGACCATCTGCTTCATCTGGTCGCTCATTGGCACCGGGTGTTCGACCTCAGCATACTGAGACCAGAATAGCTTCTCCGTTGAGCTTCCATCCTCGGCCTGGTAAAATTGTGCGGCATCGGACACGCTGTGGGGCAAATCTGTGAATGCTCCTGGAGAGCTCCGGATTCGGGTAAGTAATCGGTAATTTACTTTTACATGCTTGCTTTGCATATAGAAAGCCTTACCCGTCGCTATCTTCTTCATCGTGTCGATCTCCTGGAGGGCCTTTTGGGCTTCGGCCTTGGCACTTTTGCGCTCTCGAGGGCCGCGGCAAGCTCAGACTCCCGCGTCTTTGAGTCAAGCTCCAACGCCTCATGCTTCGCCATGAGAGCCTGGAGCTCTTGCCGCACCTCGCTCACCCGAGCCTCGTGCTTCTCTCGCTCGGTGCGCTCCTTGGCCGCTTTATCTTCGGCCTTGGTTAGCGCTTGCTTCAGGGTCGCCACCTCGGTCATGACCCCTGGCAAATATACAATGATCCTGTCATTTTGCAATCGCGTATTCTTTTATATATACATATCTATTGTCAGGACCCCGATTCCAAGTCACATCAATCTAGCCGGTAACACCTCATATCACATTGCGGCCTCACACACGGTATCCCCACGGTGTCGCCTTACCAAGGCCCGGGACCGTTTGCGCCTTTTGGCTCACCTATATGATAGTGTTGCTAGCATTGATATGACAGAGAACCCGAGCCGACATGGCTAGTCGTGAACCCAAAGCGGCACTAACCTATGGGAACATGCATACATGAATCACATCGAGCATGTCGGTCAGCAGCGTGTGAATCCGGGCTATACCACTGGGCTAACAGGACTCCGGGAACCCGGGCTGTAGCAGGCTAGGGAGGACTCCGGATGTCACTGCGTGACATTTCCCCGAAGGGACAGACACATGAACAAAGTGAAACACATGCCGGCCAGTCAAGTGTCCTAAGCAGTAGTGCTGGGCTAACAGGACTCCGGTGAACCGGGCTGTAGCAGACTACTATGGCTCATGGAGGCACTAGACTACATTTCCCCATAAGAGAGGCTGCCAAGGATAAACAACTAGATTGTCGGATCCCACACATACCAAGCATTTCAATCATACACACAATATGCTCGATATGGGTAAATACAACATGTCATCACAACATAACTCTACAACTCAAGTATTTATTCATTAGGCTCCGAGGAGAAAGATATTACAAACATGGGTCTCATGACCCAACAATCATAGCATACAAATCAAGGCACAAGCGGAAGCTTAACATGTCTGAGTACAAACATCTACAAATGGAAAAGGCTAAGAAGCCTGACTATCTACCAGATCCTGCCGAGGGCGCAAGATCGTAGCCGAGGTATCAAGCTAAGCGCTGTAGTCCACGCGGAACTACTAGCGAGACTGAAGTCTCTCTGCAAAACATAAATTAAGCAAACATGAGTACAACAAGACTTACATCAGAACTAGCTACATATGCATCAGTATCAACAAGGGGGGGGGGGGTGGAGTTTAACTACAGCAAGCCAGCTTTGACTCAGTGGCTAACCTCCACTACGACTGCAAGCAACTCTTTTGAGGTGGCGCACACGAGTCCACATATTCACCATATCAATACACCACTATGGACCCGCTCCCGTCTCCCTACGAGAAGGCCATCCATAGCGCTCACACTTATCTTGCGAGTTTTAGAGTATCCACTTTCACTTGTCTATGAACTGTTATAGGCAACCCAGAAGTCCATTACCGTGGACACGGCTATTCGAATAGATGATGTTAACCCTGCAGGGGTGTACTTCTTCACACACGCTCTCACCACTTACCACCGTTTACACGACATGTACTCGGCAACCTTCAAGCGGAAGCCCAACGAGGGTGTCGGCCACAGCCTACCTAAACACTCAAGTCTCTAGTCCAGGTTTATCGCCTATCCAGGTTCCATCCGCAGGGAGTCCGGCCAAGGTTTCCACATACGGCCCCGAACAATGTGAACAGGGTTCCCGAGACACCAAACGGGCGCCCGGTACACCGTGCCACGGTGTATCTACCGCATCATAGCCCACCCCTAGGGTCAGCGCTACGCACGGCCGCCAACACATATCCTATAAACACCATAAACTAGTTGCAACTCCTGGACAGAGGACAAGGGTGATCAAGAAGCCGAGAGGGTCCATTGGTTTCGGGCCCAATGCATGGTAGTAACTGTTTCATGGATCACAAACACAGAACTCAGTTCCTGAGGACGGCTTCAATGAGACAACCCACCATGTACTCCTACATGGCCTCTCACCGCTACCTTTACCAAAACGTGTTCACACACTTAGCTTTCAACAGTAGGACATGTTTACACACCTCCGATTCATCCCCGATGAATCAGACCTGACTCAACTCTAAGCAGTAGCAGGCATGACAAACAAACATGAATGAGTAGGCAGATCAGGGCTCAAACAACTCCTACTCATGCTAGTGGGTTTCATCTATTTACTGTGGCAATGACAGGTCATGTAGAGGAAAAGGGTTCAACTACCGCAGCATGTAACAGTTGAATCGTTGTTGTCCTAATGCAGTAAAAGAGAGCAGGAGCAAGAGGGTGGGATTGTATCGAAATGAACAAGGGGGGTTTTGCTTGCCTGGCACTTCTGAAGATATCATTGGGTCTTCATTAGTGTCACCAAATTCATCGCTGGATCAATGTCTACTGAGGGGGGACAAACACCGGCAACTGAGAAAGAACACAATCAACACATGGCGGTATGCAACAATATGATGCATGCTATGACATGGCAATATGAATGTGTTTTGGGCTAATGCAACAGAAAGTCATTTTAATTGAAGTGGAATTCAAAACTATATCAAATTCCAACTCCAAACCTATTATGAAATTTGCCCTAATCATGTTTCATCCTAAACAGTGAGGTTAACTTGCTCAAACATGCATGAAAATGGTACAGATGGATCCCTTGAATTTTTCTGATAATTTTTCATATATAATATTTCATTTGGAGTTACGGTTTAATTTCTATGAATTTTAGAAGTTTTGGGCATTTTCTGGAATTTCTGAATTATTTTAAATCTAGAAAATGATTAACTGCGTCAGCATTGCATCATGCTGGCGTCAGCAGGTCAACAGGGCTGTCCAGGTCAAACCTGACGGCTGGGCCCCACTAGTCAGTCTCACAGTTAACTATTTGGGTTAACTAAACTAACTAAACAATACTGGGCCCACTGGTCAGTGACTAACTAAACTAACTTAATTAAGTTTAGCTCTAACTAACTCGGTTAGCCGGGCGAGGCCCGCATGTCAGTGACTCAAGGGTCAAATAGAGGTCAACCTCGGGTCAAACCCGACGCTAACTGGGCTTTGACCCACTGTGGGGCCCGCTGTCAGTGACTAGGTGAGGTCCAGCTGGCGGGGATTAGCACTAATGACCCCGCCATGTCGGCTGTCGCCGGAGTTGGCCGGCGGCGACCAAACCCGCGGCGGCAACGTGCCGGACTTGCGCTAAAGGCGACGGGGGTGGTGGCTAAGGGCATCGGGGCGTAGCCCGGACTCGCCCGCATCCAGGGAGGTAGGTGGGTGGCCGTGGGGGCGCCGGAGCTCGCTGGAACGGAGCTCGCGGCGGCGGCCAGAGCTTGGGTGACGATGGATTCGGGGCTAGAGAGCTTGGGAGGGGGAGGTACTGGTGGCTACGGGTTCGCGGAGACGCGCTGAGCATACTGGTGTGCTCGGACACGGGCTGCAGTGCCCATGGCCGAGTCTGCGTCATCGCCAGCGGCGAGGAGCTGACGACTTTGGTGGAAGATGCGGCTAGAGGACAGGAACGAGCTCAGGGAGGAGGGGATAGACACAGCAGCTCACAGCGAGTTGAACAAAGGCCTCGGCGTGCTCGAGGAGGGGTTGGTGACGACGGGAGGTCGGTGACGATCTCCGGCGGTAGAGGAGGAAGAAGACGATGGCAGCGGCGATGCAGGCCGTCCGGGCTTGGTTCCTTCATCTTGGAGAAACGGCACGAGGATTCAGAGCTCGGGGGCACGTCCGGAGGGCGAGGGGACGGCTGTGGCTGCGCGTACGCGAGACGGTGGCTGGCGGTTGCTCTCGGATGGAGCTCGGGGAGGAGCTAGGGGGTGAGGGAGAGAGTAGAGAGTGAGGGAGAGGAGCGAGGGGTCTCCAGGGGGTGTCGTGGCGCTCGGAGCCGTCCCCAGCAACAGCGGCAACCAGGAGCTGGCTGAGTGCGTGCGCCACATGCCCTCCTGCCTACTGGCAGGAGGTTAGGGGTGACTGGCGCGTGGGCCTCGTGGGCTGGCTGTCCACTGGGCCGGCCAGGTAAGTCCAGGTAGGCTTTTTTTGTTTTTCTATTTGTTTGATGCTGTTTTGGCTTTAGTAAAAATACTAAAGCATTTGTAAAATGCTGGAATAATTTGTGGACACTCTCTAGATTATTCTAGTGGCCCACATTTAATTTCAGCATTATCCGAGCATTTAAAATATTTATAGTATTTAAATTCCCAAAGTCAAATACAATATGAATTAATTCAAACATCCAGGAATGACCTAGAAATATGTTCATCATTTTTGGCAGAGGTTTTCACCCTTATCAGAAATCATGAACATTTTCAAAGGGCATTTTTGGGTTCATTGAAAATGACTTTAGTTGAGCCTATTTGAAATCCATGTGGTGCTAGGGTTTGAACATCCCCATTTCAAGTTTCTGAGAAAAAGTAAACATGATGCATGGAGGTTATGCAAGGATAGGCAAGACTAAGCTAGGGCTATGACAGCTCACCCCCACTAAACAAGAATCTTGTCCCGAGATTCAGGTCGTGAGGTAAGAAGACAGAGGGGACACATGACCAACACAATCTTCACGATCCAGGTTGCACTTCATAAGATTGTTGATTCGATCAACATCATTGTCTCGAAGTCTTGCTCCAGGAACTCCTACCGACATGACAACGAGAGGGAAAGAAACTCTAGAAGGATCAATCTTCTCGAAGATCGAGCAACTCAGGATTAACTCACGGAATGAGACATAGATACATCTCACGAGCTGAGATGCGAAGCACACATTAGGAGTGATGGAAAGAGGTAGATGACAAGGTTCTACTAGGTAGGCAAAAATCTCATGCTGAAGAAGGTGGGCAAGATCTTAAGATAGCGATGAAATAATCGCCATGATTCCATAATGGGGCACCTTAGGGGAGGTGACTCGTAGAATTATTCCCTTAAGTGGCAAAAGAATTACCTTTGATTCGGAGATCATTGAAACTCTTTATACCAGCCTAAGGCAATTCACAACAATCGTTTGGCAGAGTACAAAGGGATGGCATACCCGGACTAGAATGGATGATGTGGACTACCTTGTTGAAGACAACACAATGGATGATTTTGCTTATCATCGGGGATGGATGGGACCCATAGTAAGTCCACTTTTGAAGATGATCTTGGACAACAAGTGCTGAGGAGGGCAGCCCATGGGAAATTGGCACAATGGTGGTGCAAGCTGGGAACAAAATGCAACTGTTGGGAATGTTCCAATCATCATATCTGCCTGAGATTCAGATATGGTTGGTGATAGGATACTTCAGACTCGGCATGTCTGAAAAGAGAGTTTGCAACACAAATCAACGAGATGACGTTGCGATATTCTTGGGAAATGAACTACGATAATAAGCTCCAAAAATGGGCTGGTTCTGCTACACACATGTGAGCATGTTGTCCAAGACAAGAATGACCACATGGTAGTCTTATAATAAAACACTATCGACTTCTGGTCGGGAACCATCATCAAGGATTTTGAAGTCTTACGCAAGTACATGGATTAGATCCCAAGCATAGACTCCTTTTCCTTGAACAAGTCAATCAGTGGCTTGGTGTGCTAGGAACACATATGGAGTGGAGGTAATTAATCTACCAAACCATAGAATACTTCGCACGTATGCATGACTCATTTGGGATGATTCCAAGGGAAACAAAACAATCTTTCTCAAACTCATGGCGGCAACTTGCACCAAGTGCACATGAATTCGAGGAAGTCACTTCTTCCATCCAAACATAAGCTTCATGAATGGAACACAAAGGCATTGCTTACAAAGTTTTCAACACTAGGTTGATGTTCAACATGAATCATGGGGGAGACAAAATGCTGCTGATCGGCTCAACAACAACTCATCAGAATTTCCATATCACTGGACTTCCACCATCATGTGAACACGATGATAGTATTGGTTAGACCAAAAGATGTAATGGTGTATGCTCGAGGGATCAACCACGGGTAAGACAACATTACGAACATCGTTGGTTCTGATTTGACTTGATGATAGCCCATACTCAAGTCAAAGTTTTGACAAGGCAATAGATCCAACAACTGATCACGAGGACCAATTGGTGAAGATATCATCTTTCTTCAGTACACACACAAACACAAAGATATCCCTTTAGAAAGAACCAAATTCGGCAAAGCCTTTTATCTTCCAACTCTCCAAGTTGTTGTTTAGCTTAACCAACTAGCTCAGGGGTATCCAACACAGATTCTTGGAGAAGGGGTGGTTTACAAGAAACCAACTTGATCACAAACTCAACATAGCGGTCAGGTGACAACCTGGTAACACTTCCGAGAAGATATCCGGAAAATCACGAACCACCGATATGTTACTAAGCTCGAGAACAATCTTGCTTTTCAGAGCAAGACAATATGATCAGATAAGCAAGGAATGGAATAATCCTCACTCATTGATCGAGGAGTGCACCAGAAATAAGGACTAGCTTGCACGATCAGTCCTAGGATGGTGATTCAATAACCAACACGCTAAGAATGAGAATATTGTCCATTTACTACAAAGCAACGAGTTGCTTGGAGTATTGATTTCACACATCACAATTCACTTGTCGGCATTCCGGTTACAACAACACGGAACCGAGGAATGAATAATGATGGCAAGAAGTATCACTGTATCAAGGTTCATAGGAGGTTGTGCAATTCCTATGATATTCCTGACATAAAGAGGGCAATACTTAAGGGTTGAATAGAATCAAAAGCTGGATTGGCACTTTGATCTGCAGAATAAAACTGCTTTGACCCAATCCTGGATATGGATGAGGTACTGGAGTTTGTTTCTCCTAGTCATTCCGGAATGGAATGGCTTGACGGATCACATGAATAATAGGCATCGATAACACCAATGCACAACTACTCTTGACCAACAATTGATGGACGAGGTTCAGAATACAACTAAAGAGGGACAACTCAAAGGAACATATAATTTTTCTGAGTTATGGATGCATGGATTAGCATGTTATTTCTTCCGGATAACCCATGCAAAAACGTTGAACTGGCAGAGTCACAATATAGAATGGAGAACTCATTGAGGGCACTCCTGTTGTGATTTTTTGGTTCAAGAGAACTCCTGCCATATTGGTTCATGGTATTGGAAGAACATTGTACCATGGACCTCGAGAACTATCGCAAAGGTTACTAATATCCTAAAGGAACTATCAACATGAGGTAAGTAGGGTGAATCTCGGGTTCAAAACCCAGAAATAGAAGGCCTACTAACTAAATGGCATCACGGGATGCTTTCGAGAATGGTGGCCAGAATCATCACACCGGGAACACAAAACATGGCTAGATTACTAGGTGACTCCCTAAACACCTAGGGTCATAATAATAGCTCCAACATATATGTCGAGGCAATAGAGTACCTCAACTGACCGGTTAGTTTGCTTATTCTGACCAAAAGGACATCGGGAACGGAAAGAAAGGATTTGCAAATGCATCAGACTACTTAGAAACCTGGGATGACTCGGACAGCATAACGGCTGTAAATGCTCAAAATGATTTGAGACATCCTGCAAAATGGTGGCATAACCACTCAACATCACAATATCAAAGTTCTGAGACCAGCTATGACATATGGAAGTAGTAGGAACTGAACAGAGGCTTGAACTCAACAATCCTAGGAAACTACGGTTTAGTAACACGTCATCCTGATAAATAGATGAGAAGGCCTAGTTTCTTAACCCGCGTAGAATGAGAAGAGAATGACTCAAATCATAGGGCATAAGGTAAAGGAGTAAAAAGAGCCTTACGTTCCATCCCACAATCAATTCCCTTATATAACTAAAGCATTTCTAGACTCAACTTCGACCAGTTTGGCTTGGCAATCCTATAGGTAGTCAGGCTCTGATACCAATGCTGTCAGGACCCCGATTCCAAGTCACATCGATCTAGCCAGTAACACCTCATATCACATTGCGGCCTCACGCATGGTATCCCCACGGTGTCGCCTTACCAAGGCCCGGGACCGTTTGCGCCTTTTGGCTCACGTATATTATAGTGTCGCTAGCATTGATATGACAGAGAACCCGGGCCGACATGGCTAGTCGTGAACCCAAAGCGGCACTAATCTATGGGAACAGGCATACATGAATCACATCGAGCATGTCGGTCAGCAGCGTGTGAATCCGGGCTATAGCACTGGGCTAACAGGACTCCGGGAACCCGGGCTGTAGTAGGCTAGGAAGGACTCCGGATGTCACAGCGTGACATTTCCCCGAAGGGACAGACACAGGAACAAAGTGAAACACATGCCAGCCAGTCAAGTGTCCTGAGCAGTAGTGCTGGGATAACAGGACTCCGGTGAACCGGGCTGTAGCGGACTACTATGGCACATGGAGGCACTAGACTACATTTCCCCATAAGAGAGGCTGCCAAGGATAAACAACTAGATTGTCGGATCCCACACATACCAAGCATTTCAATCATACACATAATATGCTCGATATGGGTAAATACAACATGGCATCACAACATAACTCTACAACTCAAGTATTTATTCATTAGGCTCCGAGGAGCGAGATATTACAAACATGGGTCTCATGACCCAACAATCATAGCATACAAACCAAGGCACAAGCGGAAGCTTAACATGTCTGAGTACAGACATCTACAAATGGAGAAGGCTAAGAAGCCTGACTATCTACCAGATCCCGCCGAGGGCGCAAGATCGTAGCCGAGGTATCAAGCTAAGCGTCGAAGTCCACGCGGAACTACTAGCGAGACTGAAGTCTCTCTGCAAAACATAAATTAAGCAAACATGAGTACAAAGGTACTCAGCAAGACTTATATCAGAACTAGCTACATATGCATCCGTATCAACAAGGGGGGTGGTGGAGTTTAACTGCAGCAAGCCAGCTTTGACTCAGTGGCTAACCTGCACTACGACTGCAAGCAACTCTTCTGAGGTGGCGCACACGAGTCCACATATTCACCATATCAATACACCACTATGGATCCGCTCCCGTCTCCCTACGAGAAGGCCATCCATAACACTCACACTTATCTTGCGAGTTTTAGAGTATCCACTTTCACTTGTCTATGAACTGTTATAGGCAACCCAGAAGTCCATTACCCCGGACACGGCTATTCGAATAGATGATGTTAACCCTGCAGGGGTGTACTTCTTCACACCCGCTCTCACCACTTACCGCCGTTAACACAACATGTACTCGGCAACCTTCAAGCGGAAGCCCAACGAGGGTGTCGGCCACGGCCTACCTAAACACTCAAGTCTCTAGTCCAGGTTTATCGCCTATCCAGGTTCCATCCGCAGGGAGTCCGGCCGAGGTTTCCACATACGGCCCCGAACGATGTGAACAGGGTTCCCGAGACACAAAACGGGCGCCCGGTACACCGTGCCACGGTGTATCTACCACATCATAGCCCACCCCTAGGGTCAGCGCTACGCACGGCTGCCAACACATATCCTATAAACACCATAAACTAGTTGCAACTCCTGGACACAGGACAAGGGTGATCAAGAAGCCGAGAGGGTCCATTGGTTTCGGGCCCAATGCGTGGTAGTAACTATTTCATGGATCACAAACAAAGAACTCAGTTCCTGAGGACGGCTTCAATGAGAGAACCCACCATGCACTCCAACATGGCCTCTCACCGCTACCTTTACCAAAACGTGTTCACACACTTAGCTCTCAAAAGTAGGACATGTTTACACACCTTCGATTCATCCCCGATGAATCATACCTGACTCAACTCTAAGCAGTAGCAGGCATGACAAACAAACATGAATGAGTAGGCAGATCAGGGCTCAAACAACTCCTACTCATGCTAGTGGGTTTCATCTATTTCCTGTGGCAATGACAGGTCATGCAGAGGAAAAGGGTTCAACTACCGCAACATGTAACAGTTGAATTGTTGTTGTCCTAATGCAGTAAAAGAGAGCAGGAGTGAGAGGGTGGGATTGTATCGAAATGAACAAGGGGGGTTTTGCTTGCCTGGCACTTCTGAAGATATCATTGGGTCTTCATCAGTGTCACCAAATTCATCGCTGGATCAATGTCTACTGAGGGGGGACAAACACCGACAACTGAGAAAGAACACAATCAACACATGGCGATATGCAACAATATGATGCATGCTATGACATGTCAATATGAATGTGTTTTGGGCTAATGCAACAGAAAGTCATTTTAATTGAAGTGGAATTCAAAACTATATCAAATTCCAACTCCAAACCTATTATGAAATTTGCCGTAATCATGTTTCATCCTAAACAGTGAGGTTAACTTGCTCAAACATGCATGAAAATGGTACAGATGGATCCCTTGAATTTTTCTGATAATTTTTCATATATAATTTATTTCATTTGGAGTTACGATTTAATTTCTATGAATTTTAGAAGTTTTGGGCATTTTCTGGAATTTCTGAATTATTTTAAATCCAGAAAATGATTAACTGCGTCAGCATTGCGTCATGCTGGCGTCAGCAGGTCAACAGGGCTGTCCAGGTCAAACCTGATGGCTGGGCCCCACTAGTCAGTCTCACAGTTAACTATTTGGGTTAACTAGACTAACTAAACAATACTGGGCCCACTGGTCAGTGACTAACTAAACTAACTTAATTAAGTTTAGCTCTAACTAACTGGGTTAGCCGGGCGAGGCCCGCATGTCTGTGACTCAAGGGTCAAATAGAGGTCAACCTTGGGTCAAACCCGACGCTAACTGGGCTTTGACCCACTGCGGGGCCCGCTGTCAGTGACTAGGTGAGGTCCAGCTAGCGGGGATTAGCACTAATGACCCCGCCACGTCGGCTGTCACTGGAGTTGGCCGGCGGCGACCAAACCCGCGGCGGCAATGCGCCGGACTTGCGCTAAAGGCGACGGGGGTGGTGGCTAAGGGCATCGGGGCGTAGCCCGGACTCGCCCGCATCCAGGGAGGTAGGTGGGTGGCCGTGGGGGTGCCGGAGCTCGCTGGAATGGAGCTCGCGGCGGCGGCCGGAGCTCGGGTGACAATGGATTCGGGGCTAGAGAGCGTGGGAGGGGGAGGTACTGGTGGCTACAGGTTCGCGGAGACGCGCTGAGCATACTGGTGTGCTCGGACACGGGCTGCAGTGCCCATGGACGCGTCTGCGTCATCGTCGGCGGCGAGGAGCTGACGGCTTCGGTGGAAGATGTGGCTAGAGGACGGGAACGAGCTCAGGGAGGAGGGGATAGACGCAGCAGCTCACAGCGAGTTGAACGAAGGCCTCGGCGTGCTCGGGGAGGGGTTGGTGACGACGGGAGGTCGGCGGCGATCTCCGGTGGCAGAGGAGGAAGAAGACGATGGCAACGGCGATGCAGGCTGTCCGGGCTTGGTTCCTTTGTCTTGGAGAAACGGTGCGAGGATTCAGATCTTGGGGGCACGACCGGAGGGCGAGGGGACGGCTGTGGCTGCGCGTACGTGAGACGGTGGCCGGCGGTTGCTCTCGGATGGAGCTTGAGGAGTGCTAGGGGGTGAGGGAGAGAGCAGAGAGTGAGGGAGAGGAGCGAGGGGTCTCCAGGGGGTGTCGTGGCGCTCGGAGCCGTCCCCAGCAACAGCGGAAACCAAGAGATGGCCGAGCGCGTGCACGCGCGCCGCGGCCACACGCCCTCCTTCCTACTAGCAGGAGGTTAGGGGTGACTGGCGCATGGGCCTCGTGGGCTGGCTGTCCACTGGGTCGACCAGGTAAGTCCAGGTAGGCTTTTTTTTGTTTTTGTTTTTCTATTTGTTTGCTGCTGTTTTGGCTTTAGTAAAAATACTAAAGCATTTGTAAAATGCTGGAATAATTTGTGGACAGTCTCTAGATTATTCTAGTGGCCCACATTTAATTTTAGCATTATCTGAGCATTTAAAATATTTATAGTATTTAAATGCCCAAAGTCAAATACAATATGAATTAATTCAAAAATCCAGGAATGACCTAGAAATATGTTCATCATTTTTGGTAGAGGTTTTCACCCTTATCAGAAATCATGAACATTTTCAAAGGGCATTTTTGGGTTCATTGAAAATGACTTTAGTTGAGCCTATTTGAAATCCATGTGGTGCTAGGGTTTGAACATCCCCATTTCAAGTTTCTAAGAAAAAGTAAACATGATGCATGGAGGTTATGCAAGGATAGGCAAGACTAAGCTAGGGTTGTGACATCTATAGACAGGGTATTACTTACCCTTGTTCTCCTCGAGGTGCCTCTTGGTAAGGCCAAGCTCTTTCCTGGACCCCTCGAGGTCCTGCTTCAGTACGGTGACCTCCGCAGTTAGTGCGGCGGACGCCAGCAGCGAAGCCTGCATATGCATATTGACATACATATATTAGACTCCCGCGATATTATTTGATCCTCTGTTCGGCTTTTTTTGTGAACACCGAACAAAGCATCAGGGGCTACTGTCTATGCGGTAATATTTCTACTACATTTTAAAACACTTACCTCAAAGCCTATTAGAAGGCTGGCACAGGCTTCAGTCAACCCGCTCTTGGCGGACTGAACCTTCTGGACCACCGCACTCATAATAGTACGGTGCTCCTCGTCGATGGAAGCGCTGCGAAGCGCTTCTAGCAGATTGTCCGGTGCCTCTGGATGGACAGAGGTCACCGGCACAGGCGTCTTGCCCCTCTTAGAAGGAGGCCGCCTGCCCGAGCCCGGAACCACTAGAGGTTCCGGCGCGGTGTTCGGCTGAGGGCCGAACTCGGAGCTCTCAGGGGCCCCATTCCCTCGGCTCCTGGAGTCTGGAAGGTCGCCTAGAGGCGCCTCCGGGACGGTCTCCCCTCGATCCGGTGCCTCTTGAGACAGCACCTCGGCGTCGTCGGCGGGATGAGGGGAGGTGGCGGTCGGGACTGGATCGCTATCCATGTACGACGAGCCCAGGGAGCCGTCCGATGATACATCGATACTGGCTCGTGGCGGCCTGCATAATTATGTTTGGCGTTAGGGAAAGTAGTGCGACAAAGGAATGCTATGAGTTACTCTGGTATCCGACTTACGATCTCCCCAGGGGCTTGGCCCTGGGCAACCACTCGTCTTCGCCTTCGTCATTGGCGGTGGAACTATCCGAAAGGAGAGTCCTTCCCTTCTTGGACCCTTCCCCCCCCCCCCAGTTGGGGCGGCCTTCCTTTTCTTATCTTCCCCAGCCGGAGGGGGAGCATCTTCTTCTTCTTCCTCGTCTTCGGGGGAGGAGTGCACCGCAGAGTCATCGGACGGTGAGTCCGACGATGCCTGGCGTCGGGAACTCTTTCGGGTTTCCTTGGCCTTCTTGGTCTTCTCTGGCACCGTATAAGGAGCCGGAGTCAGCATCTTCGCCAGAAGAGCGTCTGCTGGGCCTTCGGGCAAAGGAGCCAGACAGTTGATCTGTCCGGCCGTCTCCTGCCAGTCCTGTCAAAGGTACGGGAGTTTAGATCCCGCATGGAGTCAATCTATAAAAAATAAGTATCCTGTGAAAGGTAAAGCAGCTTACCGCACTGGCTTGGAGCTTCGCGCTGAATCCGCGATCCTCAGTAATGGGAGGGGGGACCTCAGCGCTTTTGAACAGCACCCTCCAGGCATCTTCGTGAGTAGTGTCGAAGAGCCTGTTCGGAGTTCGGTGCTGCGCTGGGTCGAACTCCCACAAGTTGAACTCCCGTTGTTGGCACAGGAGGATCCGGCGGTGGAGCATGACCTGGTACACATTGACAAGTTTGAGCTTCTTGTTCACCATGTTTTGAATACATGTTTGGAGTCCGGTCAGCTCTCCCGAACTACCCCAGGACAGGCCCTTCTCTTTCCAGGAGGTGAGACGCGTGGGGATGCCAGATCGGAACTCGAGGGTCGCTGCCCATGCAGGGTCGCGTGGCTCGGTGATGTAGAACCACCCCGATTACCACCCCTTTATGGTTTCCACAAAGGAGCCCTCGAGCCATGTTACGTTGGGCATCTTGCCCACCATGGCGCCTCCGCACTCTGCCTGGCGGCCGCCCACAATCTTCGGCTTGACATTGAAGGTCTTCAACCATAAGCCGAAGTGGGTCTTGATGTGGAGGAATGCCTCGCACACAACGATAAACGCCAAGATGTTGAGGATGAAGTTCGGGGCCAGATCGTGGAAATCCAGGCCGTAATAAAACATGAGCCCCCGGACGAATGGGTGGAGAGGGAATCCCAGTCCGCGGAGGAAATGGGTGAGGAACACTACCCTCTCATGGGGCCCGGGGTGGGGATGAGCTGCCCCTCATCTGGGAGCCGATGCGCGATGTCGTCGGGCAGGTATCCGGCTCTCCTCAGCTTCTTGATGTCTCCGTCCATGACGGAGGAGACCATCCACCTGCCTCCCGCTCCGGACATGGTTGGAGAAGGTTGAGGTGGGAAGTGCGGACTTGGGCGCTAGAGCTCGAGTGTGCGAAAATGGATGAGCAAAGGTGGAAGCAGGCATGGATAGAAAGGTGAATCCTTATCCCTTTATATGGGCGGACGAAACTAAGCGTCCCCACTTGCCTGGTAAAACTCGCTTATCCCCCAAGCGCCGTAATCGATGGCGCGGTTGGGTTACCCATGACCGTATTAATGAGAATCCTGTAATAAGGGGACATGATCTCTGCTTTGACAAAGATGTGTCGAAAAACTGCCTCGCGTTATGTGCGGGGCTAGTTAAAGGAAACAGTTCGAATGATCACCGGGCCATGGCATAACGTCATACTGTCAAGACAAGTTAGCAAATTAGATTTGCGAAAATATTATTCTCTCTACGGTGGTATGTGGAACTTATTTTGCAGGGTCGGACACTATCCTCGTATTCAAATTCTTCTGTGATGTATTCGGAGAAGGAACCCACCTTGCAATGCCGAAGACAATACTGCGCACCGGACGCATCATCATTGAAGCCTGGTTCAGGGGCTACTGAGGGAGTCCGGGATTAGGGGGTCTCCGGATAGCCGGACTATGAAGATACAAGATTGAAGACTTCGTCTCGTGTCCGGACAGGACTCTACTTGGCATGGAAGGCAAGCTAGGCAATACAGATATGGATATCTCCTCCTTTGTAACCAACCTTGTGTAACCCTAACCCTCTCCGGTGTCTATATAAACCGGAGGGTTTTAGTCCGTAGGACACAACAACCACAGCATACAATCATACCATAGGCTAGCTTCTAGGGTTTAGCCTCTCTGATCTCGTGGTAGATCTACTCTTGTACTACCCATATCATCAATATTAATCAAGCAGGACGTAGGGTTTTACCTCCATCAAGAGGGCCCGAACCTGGGTAAAACATTGTGTCCCCTGCCTCTTGTTACCATCCGGCCTAGACGCATAGTTCGGGACCCCCTACTCGAGATCCGCCGGTTTTGACACCGACAGCCAGCAAAGAGGTTGTACACTAATCGCCACATTTTCTTCTTGATTCGATCTCACGATGCTGCCGGCGCTCGGTCTCGAGCCAACACGGCGCGGCTCCATCCACAACGGTGTCGCCGGCCACTTCCTCCATGTTGTCGTTCCCTCGGCGGCGACGTCCACATCAATAGGAGCTGTTGCTGCTTTAGCTCTCGCTCGCGCTGCTGCTCTGCTCTTGCTCTCAGTCCCCTGCCTGGTCTGCTCTTGCTATTGCTCTTGCTCGCGCTGCTGCTCTCGCTCTTGCTCTTGCTTGCGATGCTGCTCCGATTTAGCTACACTTCAGTCGACTGAATCGACTTTTGGGTCAGTCGATTTTCAGG
>NC_057797.1:627621606-627627680 GCF_018294505.1 Triticum aestivum
CGGGGTGAAGGAAGAACCAGCCGCAGCGGGGAGGGGGGCTCGCCGGAGAGGTACCCCACTATCTATCTTAGGGTTCAGGATGGGGGCGGTGGTCGCCGGCGGTGGCGGGGCGTTGGTGTGGCGGTGGCGTGGGGATCGCCGGAGAAAAAGCTCGGCACGAGGGGGCCTAGAGGGATGGCCAGGGCGGCGGCGGACCGACGGTGGGGAGTGTTTTCGGGGCGGGCGGGGCGGCGCACCACCAGCCACGGGCGGCGAGGGGCTGCTGTTTGGCCGGTGGTGGCTGGCGGCTCAGGGGGGTGGAGGTTGAAGATGAACCGCAGGCCCTTGATTTCGTATCCAACGGCTGCAAAATCGACTGACCAGAGATGAAGAAGTTAGTCGACCGACGTGTAGCCTCACCTTGCTAGTGCGTTCAGTTTCAACAGCAAAATTCAGTTTCGACAGTTAAGTTCAGTTTCGACAGTTAAGTTCAGTTTCGACAGTTAAATTCAGTTTCGACAGTTAAGTTCAGAGATGGGCGGCTAATGTATTTTACATCTAGCACTTTGTGGTTATGTATTTTACGTCATGTATTGGAGATGCTATTAGAATTCCACTCAGGTTAACGTTGTTCGTTGTCTCTCTTGTCCTCCTTCAGCCTCGGTGTCGTACAACTCACCGGAGCTGCTCCAATGACGAAACCCTCCATCACAGCGGAGCAGTACCTCGAGATCCATCTCCATACGCCTAAGATCTTCTTCCCCTCCTCCGACAGCCAAGTCAGCCGGAGGATCCTCACCGGCCAACCCAATCACGCTGAGATCGACATGGCTTCGCCAAAGAGGTTGTACACTTGTTGCATCTCTTTTTTACTCTACATGTTATATATATTGTCCATTGAGCACTCGTAGTAACGGGAAATACGATTATTTTATCCTACTATATGACAAGCAGTGAGGTACCAGGCAACTTAGCTATCCATGATGGACTCTCTTGAACGCCATCATTATTTATCTCTACGCGTTTGAGCTGTGCATTTGTCGATGGGCCTAGGAGTTGAGCTAGTATGGTAGTGGCCTGGGTCCAAAGTAATAGAAGTAGCACAACAACATTTTTTTAGTGTAGGATTTTCCTTGCTCAAGCCTGCCTACTAGAATCGCCAGTGCTTGAAAGGAAAAGTGAATGAAAAACATCGGAATTGGAAAGTTTCCTATGGTACTACTTTTCATGAATTTGGTGCAAAGGAATGGAGCAAAGGAAAACTGTAGGATTTGTTCATTTAGTGTCTCCTTGAAAGAAAAACCGTAGGAATTCTAATTTCCACTTCTCCTCCTTTTCATATTCCTATTCATCAAGCACAAGACTAAGAAATAGTGGCATAATAGCATTATAACCATACATTTTCTTGTGGTTTGACTTAATCTCACCATGCTTTTTTGCATCCTGTGATCTTCTAATTGTTGTGAATCAAACACATAGATTGGCAGAAATCCTGCATTTTTAAATTCTCTGTTTTGCACGTGCATTCATATCCCATTCCTGTCTATTTCCTATCACTGCATTGTTAGAATCCTCAAATTCAAACAAGCCCTTACTCAATTACTTATGTTACAGATATGTGTCAAAGAAAACCTTGTGTGGTTTGTCCTGCTCCTGCGGCGCTATGTTCCACCCCAGCTCAGCTGCTCCAACGACGAAAGGGTTCACCACAGTAGGGATCCGCTCTCCAGACTGTCTTTCGCCGCCTCAGATCTTCTTCCCCGCCGCCGGCAGCCATGGCAACTGCATTACCATCATCAACTGAGCAGATGACCTTGAGGACTACACGGGTCCGCAAGAGAGGTCGCACTCTTCCGTGTCTGCTTACATTATGCGTCGCTTAATATGATGACATGCTACATTATCATAGTGTTCACCTATTAGACTCTGAGTCAGGTCCAAACTAATGCTGAAACTTGAGTTTTTAAATGGTTGTGGGGTACATATTGGGGCAGTAATCAGTACTATGTGTCTACTATCTGGTTAATCTCCGGTGTCTACTATGAGTTTCATGTTGGGTGCAAACAAACATTAAAGGAGCCATTATCTATATTTTTTAACTAAAGCTATTATCTGCCTGCTATCATTGGTTTTGGGTCTATCCACAGTTTGCTACCATCACTCTGGATTTGTGCATGCACTCCTTACATAATCTCACTATGTTTTATTCCTATGCATGCCAGAGCAAAAGAGACGAGCCTTGTGTGGCAATAAAATTTCATGCAGACGTTGTTCCATGGTGGGCGCAAAGGCAGCCCCCATCCACCCATTTCAGATCGTAATCAAGAGGAAGATAACTGTTCTGAGGGGGTTTCAGAAGGAGAAGACCACTCCTATTTACCCCATGAGGTCTTCGCCCTAACTTGGCATGCTGATGTTGGTAATATCATGCATATGGTGCCTTGCATTGCTTACTGTATACATTAAAGATGTCATCTGCTTAGTTTAGACATGCCTTGTGTCAATGCCATCTGTATAGTTTCTTTATCGTATATGTGAATCATCCAATGCCATCTTTTCTAGCCAGGCATATATGTGAATTTTGCAATGCCACCCTGGTTAGCCAGTCATCTTATATGTGAATTATCTCATGCCATCATTTTTTTATTACGTGTTAATTTTGTCAACAATTTTAGTACATACAATTACTCTTCCTATGCATCAGCCATTCGGCACGGTCATGGAAAAATCTGGAGTGGAAACAAGGTCTTCAGAGCAGACAATGCTATCTGACGAAGCGCATGTCTTGCTGGTTACCGATAGCTCCTCAGAGGAGGATTCAAAGACAGATGACCAGTCATATTTCCCCCCGAGGTGCATGCCCTAACTTGGCAGGGTTATGTTGCTCATATCGTGCATATGGTATCTTGCATTGCTATGTCATTTGCTTAGTTTAGACATGCTTTGTGTGAATGCCACCTATTTAGTGTCTAATTACCATATATGTGAATTATGCAATGACATCTTGTTGCAAGACATTATATATGTGAATTATGCAATGTTATCTTGTTGCAAGGCACTATGTATGTGAATTATGCAATGCCATGTTGTTTAGGCAAGCGTCATATATGTGAATTATATCATGGTGTCCTTTTTTATATTTCTCATTGCTTTTGTCGACAATGTTTGTATATTCAACTGCTCTTCCTGTGCATCAGCCATTTGAATTGGTGATGGAGAAATCTGGAGTGAAAACAAGGTCTTTAGAGCAGACAATGCTACCTGCTGAAGCAGATATCTTGCTGGATATAGATAGCTCTTCAGAGGAGGATTCAGAGGCAGATGACCAGTCCTATTATCCCCCTAAGGTGTATGCTCAAACTTGGCAGGGTTATATTACTCATATAATGCATATGTTGTATTGCAATGCTTAGTTTTTCCATCATATACACAATATTGAATGCCATCTCCTTAGTTGACACCTCATATATGCGATTGCCCTCTGCTCACTTCCTTAGTATATAAATCATATATTTGAATTATGTCATGCCATGATGTTTACATAGACAACATGTATCTGAATTATGGCATGCCAACCCATTTTCTAAAGACATAATATAGTTATATCATCTCATCCTGTTTACATAGTCATCATATTTTAAATTATGTCATTCTATCTGTGAATTATATCATGCCATGATGTTTCCATCGACGGCATGTTTGTGATTTATGGCATGCCAACCACTTTAATAGACACATCGTATAGTTATATCATGTCATCCTGTTTACATAGTCATCATATTTTGAAGTATGTCATTCTATCCTATTTAGTTAGCCATCATATATGTGAAATTGTGTCATGCTATCCTGTTTAATTAGCCATCATATATGTGAAGTTATGTCCTGCTATTCTGTTTGCTTAGACAACATAAATGTGAATTACTTCATGCCATGTTTTCTTCCCTACTATCCATTGCACCTGTCTATCTTACAATGTCTGTACATTCAATTACTTTTCTTGTTTATCAGCCATTTCAATTGGAGGGAGTGATGGCAGTATCTGTGGGAGTAAAAACACGGTCTTCAGAAAAGATCGTGCTACCTGTCGATTGTAGCGACCCGACCTCAGATGGTCAAGTCTCTGTGCTTCAGTGTCATCCCTGCATCGGTAATGCTGACACACACAGTACTCGAAGGATTTATAACAGAGTAGCAATCAAACACTTATTACATCGAATGTCTCAAAAGAGAACTTATTACAATAATATGGCTTAAGGCCATCTAATACGATAACAGCGGAAGGCTCGGAAGATAAAGTGAGTCCATCAACTCCAACGGCATAGCTGAGCTGCACGACAATGACCTAACGAACCTTACTCCTCGTTTGAAAAGTCTGCAACATAATACGTTGCAGCCCGAGAACGGGTCAGGACATGGAATATGCTGGCAATATACACAGTAGAGGAAGAACAGAATGATGCTATCACTATATGCATATTTGGCTGGTGGAAAGCTCTATGGTTATAGTTTTTGCGAAAAGCCAATTTTTTCCTACAACAAAGGAATAAGTTTTATTTAACTATCATGGTGGTTGAAACATCATTGAGAAGGTTCCTCCAACTCAATCCCAATTAAAGTAATTAACAACCCAACAATATTAATTAAGAGTGATGAGATACTTAAGATACTCCAAGTACTAGATACTCAAGATTGTCCATAACCAGGGACACGGCTAACCATGATTAGATTGTACACTCTGCAGAGGTCTGCGCACTTTTTCCCACAAGACTCGATCGCCTCCGTTGAATTTCTCGCACTACATGGTGTTTGAGAAACGGATGACCGAGACACAGTCTTTCAGAAACATTAACTCTCTACTCCGGACAGACCATACCAAACCTACATCCCTCTACCTACTGATCTGCCTCTTCAAGAGCTTCACGTAAGTTACTCAACTATGCTAGAGCCCATAATAGCTTGTGGCTGCACACGGAAGTTTCTAGCATGAATCATCTCAGTTCCCTTTGAGCCTGGGTGGCGGTCCATAGGAATATCACACGGAACCCCGGGATTTCCAAAAAAATACAGGCAACACTGGGTACTCCAGGTGCCTCAATCCACCCAGATGTCAATTTAAGTTGCCACCTTAAGTTGAACCATTAATTAACAACTCACATCTGTCATGGATTTCACTCAAACCCAACCCACGTCTACGAGCATAGCAATATAATATAAGCAAACGTAGAAGTAACTCCCAAGGGTTTGAGTATAACAGGGCAATAGGTTCTACCTCAATAACTACTTCCCATCCCACATGTTAATGACATCCTAATCATGCAATGTTTGAGGATTGTAACTAATGCATAAAAATTGGGTATGAAAAGAGTATGATCAATGTGTTACTTGGCTTGCTGACGATCCGCGAATCCTAGAGACTCGTAGTAACACGCTTCGCACTCCGGGAATTCTATCGCAAGAAAACAATAGCATACATAAGTAACAAGAAAAGATGCACAAGCAAAACTCAAATAAGAGAGAGGTTGACCAGAAAGTTCAACTTAAGAACTCCGGTTCGCAAAAAGAATCAAATCAAACGGAGCAATGAAACTCAAACGGCGAAAGAAAGAAGCTTCGTTTACTAATCTGAACCTAGGTCAAATTTTACAGTAGCAAAAACTTATTTGAGTTGGTTAAACAGAAAGAGGGTTTCGAGACGAAACTCTAGGCGCTTGAATCGCCTGATTCCGATAAACGAGCGAAAAGATAAACAGAAACTAAGATCGGATCAGAAATCACGATCAGAAAAAATCGCGGAATAAATTCGATAAATAGAAAACTGATGAACAAACTAACGAACGAGCGTTCGTTAGCTGTAACTAACGACCGAAAACCATTCGTTAAAACGAACGTACGGACGAACGTCCGCTAACTAGAAGAACCGAGAAAAAACCGGCGAACCGAAAAAACGAAACTAGGGTTTCGAAAAAAAACCGAATGTTTTTTTAAACCGGCGGCTCGGATCCGGCGGATACCTCCGGAGAGGGGGTCCGGCGAGGCGGGGTGGCGGCGGCGGCGGGCGGCGGCTCGCGGGGCGGCGGGGCTTGGCAGCGGCGGCG